>NC_141696.1:651400194-651657694 GCF_964263255.1 Lissotriton vulgaris | reverse complement strand
GCATACTGGGGTTCCCTGGGGACCACCTAGCCTACCTGGAACCTCCAGTATGCGCCAGGGGGCTGTATTGCACAGAGGTGTAATGAGGCTATGCCCCTTTTTACACCTCTCTGCAACTCAGCCCACTGGTGCGTTTGCAAAGGGGGAACTAATACCCCTTGCATACTGGGGGTCCCTGGGGGCCAACTAGCCCACCATGAGCCTCCAGTATGGGCCAGGGGGCTGTGTTGCTTTGCCCCGGAGGGCGGCAGTCCCCGGGGCAGTGTGGGGGGATTGGGCACCCCCACACTTCTTTATCACTATGCCCCCGCGATTTGGTCCCCCCGGGGGTAATTTTGAAAAAAACATACCAGGTTTAAAAAAAATAAAAATCTGGCCTTGGGGGTCCTTGTGGGACCACCTTAGCAGGCCTAGGGGGTCAGGGTGTTTCTAGCCTGCACCTTTTTGTGTTCTACACATTTGTTTTTCTGCTTTCTTGTGACTCAGTCTAATGAGCACAAGATGGCTGCCAACACTTCCTGGTTTGGAGTGTTGACAGCCAATAAGCATGCAGCTTTCTTGGAACGGTACGCGCACTGTCCGCGTACCGTCCGCGTACGTACTTGGACCCGTGCGCGCACGGTACGTGCACCCTGTGATGTTTTGAAAAAAAAATCAAAAAATTGTTGCCTTGAGGGGTCCTAGTGGGACCCCCTGAGCAGGCCTAGGGGGTCAGGGTGCTTCTACCCTGCCCCCTTTTTGAGTTCTACACATTTGTTTTTCTGCTTTCTTGTGCCTCAGTCTACCGAGGCACAAGATGGCTGCCAACAATTTCTGTTTTGGAGTGTTGACAGACATTGGCAGCCAATCAGCATGCAGCTCGCGCACGCGAAGGTTCGCGCACGTATATATAAATATATATATATATATTATAGTTAGCTGGATATTTTACTCATACAAAACCATTGAACTTCCCCGGTTATAGATAGTTGTACTCACTATACCTCGCGCGCCCGCAACCCACTACTGATGAAGTCACATATTACATCATTCATGACATGGTCAGTGACATCACTGATGACATCACTGATGACATCTCAAATGACATCACTGATGACATCATCCAGTGAATGTGGTTTGCTTTGATATTTAAATATGTATTATAAATACACTACTTTGCATTGAAGAATGAGTGGATATATAAATATAAATGTGTGGATGGTGGATTTAGTAACAGTGTCATTGATTGTTTCCTTGACTAATTTGTAGAGTCTCACTATATATAATGTGTAGTTACTAAACTGTGTGAAAGTCTTTATTGCTTTGTCTTAATTTCTATGTTAAAGACTATATTTGTTATTGGTTTCTTATCTGAGTATTTGTATGGGTAAATGAATGTCTATGTGGATTGGTGGGGGGTGTGTGATTGCCAAAAAATGTGTGAATAGTTCATTCAGTAGGTATATGAGGTTAACAGTTGTTTCAGTGAGTGTATATGTTTATGGGTGTGGTGGTGATGAAATATTTCTCTCAATGGTACATCTCCATTAAACTTGAAAAAAAGGGAGTGTATGTGACAGTTATATCTAATTAAGTGTGCCTAAGACTTAGTGATTGTATGAGTCATTATATGAATAACTGTATACTTGTAATAGTGATTGTATAACACACTAAGTGTGAGTTACTATCTATATAAATAGATGAAGTGGTGTTTGTATAAGTGTGTAGGTGAGTAAATGTAAGTATAATCAAAAGTTTGCATACGTCAGAAGGATGTCTTTAAAAGTGAATACAATGTGTGCTGGTGTGTAATGTTGAAATAGGCGTATAAGTATATTTGATAGTGTTCTGTTGATTATTCACTGCATATAACACTGAATCTATAGGTAAGTGATTAGATGTGTGTATAGTTCTACAAATAACTGAGTGGGTGTTTAGAAATTTCTATTGGTGTGTCAATGGTTTCAAATTTGGCACTTTCTATTTTACAATGAGTGATGAAAGATTATCTAGTGTGTGATGAGGTGTATTTAATTGTCACATGGATGATGTCATCAGTGATGTCATTTGAGATGTCTTCAGTGATGTCATCAGTGATGTCACTGACCATGTCATGAATGATGCACTTTTTGTGACGTTCCCGTGGCGCAGAAGAGTGAGTGATATTTATCAGGCAGGACTAAGCCACTTTTTGTGGCGTAATCCTGCCTGATAAATATCAGTCCCTTTAACGCAGTGTCCTGCATTAAAGGGGTGTGCAATGGGTGTTGCTGGGGGCGTTCCCAGCAGCATCCATGGACTTGAGTAATTTATAGCATCCTCAAAGTCAGTCTTTCAAAAATTCCAAAGTAAAGGACATGATAATCCAAATCCAAATCTTTCTCAAGAAAAGTTATAAACCGTGTCCGTGGGTCATATCTGCCCAAACGCCGATATTCCAAACGATTGAAAATGACTTTTCTTGAGAAACATTTGGATTTGGATTATCATATCCTATACTTTGGAATTTTTGAAAGACTGACTGAGGATGCTATAAATTACTCAAGTCTGCCCGAATTGTGTGGGTAAAATTGATACCTAGTCACTTTGAATAAGAATGTACTTACGTCTTGTCTAACATTTGGAAGAAATATCTAGTTATATGACAACAGGATACCAACATAATTTGAAGCAAATAAGAACGCCCTGAAGAAGTTCTGTTGTACAGAACGAAACCCGTCGGCTGGCTGTGGTACATAAACTTAAGGAAAATAAAAGCATTTGAATATACACCAAGATTCAGAGCTTCAATAAGGACTCTAAGTGATATGATTTGATTGGACTTGTTGTGCAAGTGGTGCTGTGCCAAACTTTTATTCTCCACTACTCTCTACTACTCACTCTCTACTACTCCACTACTCTCTAATACTCACTCTCTACTACTCATTCTCTACTACTCTACTACTCTCTCTCTACTACTCACTCCCTACTACTCACTATATACTACTCTCTACTACTCACTCTCTACTACTCTCTACTACTCACTCTCTACTTCTCACTCTCTACTACTCACTCTCTACTACTCTCTCTCTACTACTCTCTACTACTCACTCTCTACTACTCACTCTCTACTACTCACTCTCTACTACTCTCTACTACTCACTCTCTACTTCTCTCTCTACTAATCTCTACTACTTACTCTACTACTCACTCTCTACTACTCTGTACTATTCTCTCTCTCTGCTACTCACTCTCTACTACTCACTCTCTACTACCCACTCGCTACTACTCTCTACTACTCACTCTCTGCTACTCTCTCTACTGCTCTCTACTACTCTCTACTACTCACTATCTACTCTCTATTACTCACTCTCTACCTCTCTACCTCTAATTCTCTCTCTACTAGTCTCTACCTCTCTACCTCTACCTCTCTACCTCAACCTCTCTACCTCTACACCTCTACCTCTCTCTACAAGCACACATATACACATATATATATAGTTTCAGTTTCATACGTTTTTATTTCGATTCTTAGATCATAAAAGACTTCATAAACAGTACATACAAAATTCATAAAAATTCAATACATAATCAATGTTACAATTATAAAATTATCACATTCATCTTTAAAACTTCATCAATCCATTAAAACCTAATTAAATTGGCTTTTAAAGACGTACAGGAATTCATTCATAATAAAGAAAAAAGTGTCACCTAGTCATATAACTAATGGATGCTTAGCTCTAATGGCCCATACCCACCCTAGAAATTTTGCCACACCAATAGTCACACACTCAGAGGTATTAGATCTTAAAACCCAAATAGCTTCCATACTCCCCCTTATCTTTATCCTCTTGCAAATGGGTTTAAGCCATTTGCGCCGGGGAGCAATATAAGCAGGACAGGCAAAGAAAATGTGATCTATGGATTCCCTTTGGCCACTACACCAAGGACAGTACTCTGTTTGCTTTCCCACACCATTTGTATGTGAACGTCCTTATAGGTAACGAACCAACTCTAAACTGATGATAGAGTTTTCTATCCAAACTTTTAGTATTGCTATCCCAATAGGGCTCTGATCTAGAATCTACCTTGTGGCTCAACTGTCAGGTTAGCAGACTGTGATAACATAACATATTGTTCTTTTATAGTCACCCAATAAAGTAGTTTAAATTCATGTTTAGATGGAAAAACATTATTTTCTGGATCTGATCACTGTAAACTTAGGCCCATATTTTGCAATGTGGACTTCACAACCCGGAACCATGGAAGATTTCCTGACCCCATAATTGACCTTAAGTCTAAGATTTCCTTAGCAAATAAGACCAATTCTGGTGTGGACCATATGCGTCTCCACAGAGCTACCATTCTAAAATGAGCTAAATCTTTTATAAAATGACAGCCCATATCTAATAAAAGGTGTAGTATCGGGGTGGATTGCAGGAGACTAACCAGACTGCGCAAAAACTTATTTTGAATTTTGTCCAAAGGGGCAAAATCCACAAAACCCCATAGATCTGCTCCATAAAGGAATGCAGATCTTATTTTTGCATTATACATTTTTAATGCTGGCAATATTCTTTTGGTTAGTGAGCATCGTTGCTCCTTTACTAAGCACCCCGTTAAGCGGGCACATTTTAAGCAGAGAGCCTCAATCTGTGGCTTCCATCGCAGCCTGTAATCTAAAACCACCCCCAAATAAGTCATAACGTTCACCTGTTCAAGGTCAATGCCATTCATACTAACATGGCTCCGTTGTAGTTTATTTTTGGTTTAGACCATAAATTTCGTTTTTGAGACATTTATCTCTAGGTCGTTATTTTTGCAGAAATCCACAAACTTGTTTATAGCTGTCTGTAGTTTTTGCCAAGATCAAGTTATCGTCTGCAAAGATTAGCAGAGGAAACTTTCTGCCACCCAGGACTGGTGCATCAGTAGGGATGTCTTCTAAAAACTGCACTACTTGATTAATAAATAATAAAAATAAGGTAGGAGCAAGCACACATCCCTGCCTTACTCCGCGAGTAACGGGGAAAGGCTCAGTCACCTGTCCCTGCCTTCCCCATCTAACTCTAGCAAAGTTATTCTCATACAATCTTGCAGTTAGCTCCAAGAGTTCTGGTGGCATACCCATTTTGCCCAGAGCAACCCTCATCTTCTCTCTCGGAACAAGGTCGAATGCGGATTTGAGGTCCACAAACTCTGCGTAGATAGTGCTCCCTCCTAAAAACACAACCTTCGCAGCGAGACGCAGCGCCAGAGCAGCGGGGAGAACACCGGGGTGAACACGAGAGGCACCAGCGCTACCCGGCCATGCCCCCACCAAGCTGGGCCACGCAGCGCCAGAGCAGCGAGCAGCGAGGAGAACAACGGGGTGAGCGCGAGAGGCACCAGTGCTAGCCAGCCATGCCCCCACCACGCCGGGCCCTTTAATTCAACCTCGCATCTCCCGCTTCGCGTGAGATGCAGCTCCAGAGCAGCAAGCAGCGAGGAGAACACCGGGGTGAGCGCGAGAGGCACCAGCGCTACCCGGCCACACCCCCACCAAGCCAGATATTACCAGCACAAGGTTCCGGCCTGCGGGACGTGCACGGACGGCGCCGGGCTAAGCCCGGGCAAAGGGCGGGCCATCTGTGGCCGTCCGGGGCCGACCGAGGCTGGGCTGGGCCACATCCCTAACAACTATCTAATTAGAAGATATCCATCATCAATACTGTAAGTGGAACTTCTCGGGATTTTGTTGATATTCTAGCGGTAGTTTCCATAGGCTCCATGGGGAAACGTAAAGCAATGTAAGGGTGGAGGGATCTGGTAATCCCTCGAAGCTTCGTAAGGGGAAGAAATCATCAAAAAAGACAAACCAATCAGCCGGAAATAATGTAATGGACCGTATTGAAGCTCTTGTGGATGAGTGCAGGGATATTCTTGTGACTGATCAAGGAGGTACGAGTGAGATTGCCCTGAGCCCAAAGGGATGGGTTCCCTCAAAGCAAGTAAATGACCCCGCTGCACTCTCAACAACAATTCCAGAAATGTTTACGGCCAAAAGAAAACTCAAGGATAGCATGATTAACCTATAGGGGGATTGTTTAACTCCATCTGTCGAGACTCTCAATAATGATGATTTGTCTATCCACCTTGACCCCGAGAGAGTAAACCAGCCTCCGCCACCCGTCTCGCAAGTACTTCTTGGCAACAGGTTTGCGGTTCTGGCCGAAATCCACAATGAGCCCCCTGTCCCTTCAATCATTGATAATAGCAGGGACAAGGCACCACCCGTGGAAGTCGGTGCTCTGACTAACCTTGTTATACTTTTACGGGATGAAATAGAGTCCCTGAGGGCTTTGGTCATTAGTTTAACTTCTATTGTCAATGACAAATGCGAGGGGGTAACTAGCTTAACATCTAATTCTATACCTGCTGCGCGAAATTTTTTCGCCACAAAAACCTGCGATGCAATTAAAGTACCCATAGCTAAAAGCTTGAATAAGCACAGTGAACAGAATACGGGGAAAGTCGCTGGTTTGAGTACTGGCCCGCCACTCCCGAATGACAGGAAGGAAGGGTTTTCAACCCAAGCCTGGGGAAGAGAGGGCAGTAGACAAGAGGCAAGGGGAAAAAAGTTTGGTCTAGCTAGTCTGCAAGCAAAACCATTAGGGGTGGTTGTGGGCCCGACAAATGTTGAGGACAATAACCCCCGGAACAGGGGGAATTCATTCTCTAATAAAGCTTACTATAAAAGGAACACAATATATATGACCAATGTTCCCAAACTAAGGCCTTCGAAGTTAGGTACCAGTGAGCGCCAAGACTCCCTAACTAACAAGGCTATCCACTGGCTACGCTATGTTAGAGGATGTCGCTCGTTAATTAGGGAGGACATCTTAGAGGCAAAAAGGTTAAGTTCCCCGAATTTCACATGTGACTCTATAGAGTTAACTTTGAAATCTGCATTCCTTCCTGACAACCTCTTTACATTGGAGTTTAGATCCAGTGCCCCATCTCAATCACAGATCCAATTAAGGAAAACCTGTCCCCATATTTTGTCTCCAATTCCAAATACCATAGGAAAAGTAAATGTAAGGAATTGTTCGAGGTTAGACAACAATAATTGACAAACAGCGGTACTACTGATGTCAGACAGCGGAAATCGGGTGGTACCGAATGGTAGGGAATGTATGGAAGTCCCAATAATTGCAGAGGCCGCAGGGATTGCATTGCGGGATGTTACCTCTCCACTGAGCTTTATTTCAGAGAGTGATACCACGAATAGGGCTGGTTTTAAAACTAATTCACATCTAGAGATGCCAAGTGTATCCGATCAAGGCCAGTCCACACTTACCCCTGTAATTATTACATCTAAATCCCCTGGTGGCAACAAGGAGGGTCTGGGGAGGTTGGTCTCATGGAACATTGCAGGGTTGCGTTCCAAACAAGACTCTCAGGATTGGGTAAGCTTTGTTAATAGTTTTGATATGTGCATGTTTCAGGAGACATGGTTATGTGAACCATATTTTGTCCAGGGATACCTAAATTATTCTGTGCCTGCATCCAAGGGTGCAAAGGGGAGACCTATGGGTGGCTTAACCATTTGGGTCCGCCAAAGTCTTCCGTTAACTATCAAGATCATAGATACCAGAAACAGAGACATACAACTCATCAGAGTAGACTCAGGTATTTTGGGTCATCTTGATATCTACAATGTTTATGTTAGGGGTAGCAGGGGTGGGAGGACAGATGTTTTAGCGGCCTTGGGTTCCCTCCTTGACACCCATTCCCAAGATAACAACATTTTGATTGCTGGTGACCTAAACCGAACCTTTGAACCCTTGTCAATCGACAATGATTTCCTTGGGGATGAAGAGGATAGGCAATGGGGAGTCCCTAAATTAGAGTTAAAATCAGTTTCCCGTTGCTCCGAGGATGTCATCTGTCTGAATGCCATTTGTTATGAAAAGGGTCTGCGAGCATTAAATGGGAGGACTCTGAGTGATGAGGTTGGGTCCTGTACATTTGACAACGGGCGGCACAGAAGTAGAATTTATTATGTTTTATGTAGTTTAAAGATATGGTCCCTGGTTTGTGACATGGAGGTCAAATGGCGGATTGAGAGCGACCACAATCCACTGTGTGTAGAGCACAAATGGTGGACTTCTACCAATGTGGACTCTAACACTGAGGGCGCTCTTCCGTCTCCGATTGTCCCTTCAAACGACATGCGCAGGTTAAGATGGGCTCATGTTGTGACTAACCAACAGGCTATTGCTAGCATTAACTTTGAAGCTGACAAAGCAATATTGGCCATTGAACAAATTAATGTGTCCAATCCAGGCTCAAGCAGTGTAGCTGCAATTCATGAGACTCTCTTTTGTCCCATTAAGAACCATTTTGTAAAACCTGTGAGAAGCAAGGAAGAAGGACCCCGTAAGCAGGCAAAATGGTATAACACCCAATGCAGGAAGGCCCATTTAGCCCTAGGAACCGCTATTAAAGGGAGGCAACCTATGGCTATTCGATTTGCTAGAAAGGAATACAAGGATAGTATAATAAAGGCAAAGAAAGCTTGGGAAGAGCTCCACTGGTTAGAACTAAAAGTAGCAAGCGATAGGAAAGATTCCAGGCATTTTTGGAATATCGTAAAATGGTGCTGAGAGGGACTACCCAAACCTCCCAATAATAATGTGCCAGAAGAGGAGTGGGTCAAATATTTTAAGCCCCAGTATGCTGAGACCCACCATGCCACTGTGGTGGTTGACTTAAGTCCTGTTTACTATAAAGATGACTCTTTTAGTACTAAAGAAATAATGATGGCCCTCAACACAGTGTCCAGTGGCAGAGCCCCAGGATTAGACGGTGTTCCAGCTGACATCTTTATTAATGACAAAGAGCAATGGTGCAAGTATATTTATCTCCTTACCAACGCAATCGCTCGGGGCACAACTGTACCAACATTCTGGCAGGGTGCAGTAATAATACCTGTGTTTAAGAAAGGTGACCGATCCCAGCCGGGCAATTACAAGCCCATAAGCCTTATTAACACCATACAAAAGGTAGTTGGTCATCTAGTTGTAAATAGACTCCTTGACTGGGCCTAGGAGAACAACGCCCTGTCCCAATTCCAAGCAGGATTTCGAAGGTCTATTAGTACGGTCGATCAGGTGTTCCGCTTCACCTTACTCCAGTGGAGGACTGTGTTGCTGGGCGGGGGCAGCCTGTACGTGGCTTTTGTCGATTTGCGGGCTGCCTTCGACCTAGTACCGAGGTCCAAGCTGTGGCTGGTGTTGAGGAATCAGGGAGTACCAGAAGAGCTGTTGACAATGATAATGAGGCTCCACAAAGCTAACTTCGCTAAGATCCAGTGGGGGGGCCAGGGAATGGTGACTGCAGATTTCCCAGTTGAGCATGGCGTCAGGCAAGGGTGCTCGATGGGCCCACACTTTTTACACTATATATCAATGGGGTTGTTGCACGTATGTTGTCTTCGAATGTGGAGTCTCTCTCATTAGCTGGCACTAAAATTCCTATTTTGATGTTTGCAGACGACACGTTGATTTTATCTAAGACGCCGAGCGGTCTACAGCGTGCTCTGTCTATTTTCGACCAATTTTGTGGGGAGCATGGTCTAGAAGTTAATGTGACCAAAACAAAACTTATGATTTTTAACCCCCACCGTAGCTTTAAATCCAAGTTAACTATGAATGGTCGTTCTTTAGAGGTAGTGGATGCTTTTACATATCTGGGAATCCATGTATCTAACGATCTCAGATGGTCCCAGCATATAGATATTGCTTCATTAAGGCATAGGCAATTGGCTGGCGCTCTTGGTCTAGAACATAGAAAATCTTTGACTAGACCAATAAAGCCAGCATTGCAGGTATATGAAGCTAAGGCTCTCGGCTCTGCACTTTATGGTGCTGAGCTGTGGGGATTTGAGAAGGTAGCAGCACTCCAAACCTCGGAAAACAAGTTTTTCAGGGCCATCACTGGTGTCCCCAAGAGTACCCCACTGGTGCCTCTCAGGTACGATCTGGGCAGATTAGCGGTGGGAGACTTGGTTAGACTTCGTCCGATCTTGTACTGGCGACGGCTCTGGACTACGCCTGAGCTTTCTCATTACGCCGAGGGTTTCCTAGATATCATCAAAAGGGATGAGTTCCACAAAATCGGATGGCTTAAAACTCTTAGTCTAACCCTGAGCGAACTTGGTCTTCAGGCACTGTGGGAAGATCCAGCGGGTACCCCCTTCCCAACAAAAAGAATCATAAAAGAAATCTATTAGGAAAAGGTAGCTGTTTGTACCTGGAGTAGTTCTAGTGCAGTGTCCATGGCTGGAGGATTTCTAGAAGCCAAGCTATATCCCTGCCTTGAACCGTCCTGGGATGCTATAACAAGACCAGGCGACAGAACGCTCCTCTTCCAACTAAGAGCAGGAGCGCTCCCACTTAGATTACTGACGGGAAGGTGGGGAGGTGGATTACACGATAGTTGCCCTGCTTGTGGTGCCACCAAAGAAACAGTCGGTCATTTTTTAATTTCTTGTACAGCGTATTTGGCTAGCACCAACATGCAAAAATCTGGGTACCACCAGTAGTACTGTTGCCTTACGTATCATTCGCACAAGCATTTTGATGCCTTTAGTGATAGCTACAGCCAAGTACCTTGGATGGGCGTGGTCTATTAGACAGAGACTGATAGCCACTTGATTGTGTTTCTTCTAGTTAGTCGGTCTGCATTTTATACTGTCATTTTTATCTAAAACTTTTTATTCTCACAAATTTTTATACTTGTACCTTTTTTAAAAAATGTTATGCATACATTGTAAATGCATCTAAATTGAATTTATTATCATGTCTTAATTTTAATTAAAAGTAATTTTTAATAGTAACGATTGTAAATGATTGTTAATTTTTGTTCTATGTACTTGCTTTAATGAGTGAATCTCGAATAAAGCATTATTTGACTTGACTTGACAACCTTCCAATATATCAAAATAAATCTTAACATTTGGTCAATTGTGCTAGTGCATGACCTAAAGCCCACCTGCATCGGTGATAATATATTTTCTTCACTCATCCATGCCTGAATTTTCGTCAAAACCATTCTTGCTATGGCCTTCTGCAGGGCGTCTATGAGACTAATTGGGCGGTAGTTCCCTGGTAATGAACGATCTCCCTTTTTAAAAACAGGTAAAATTTTCGCCCCTCTCCATGATTCTGGAACCTTAGCCCCATTTGCTATGGCATTAGCTAAAATCGTTATATATGACACCCAGTTGTACTGATCATACTTAAAAAGATCTGTCGGAATGCAGTCCATTCCGGGAGCTTTACCTGCTTGAACCAGACTTAAAGCCTTCTCAGTCTCATTAGTTTCAAACACTACTTGTGTACAATGAATTATAGGCAGAGTCAACAGGACTTTCTGTACTTCTTTTAGTCCCACCTCCAAACCACAAAACAGTGATGAATAATGGACCACCCAATCTTCAGCAGACACATGGTTAGAGGGTATTTGCGAGTCCTGTGTCCCTCCCCATTTCACAACTTGCCAAAATTTTATCTGATTAGAGGACAAGCAAGCTTCGTACTAGTCCTGCCAATGACAGTCGTCCCATGTTTGCTTCGCCTTCCCTTGGACCTTCTTATAATTTAACCTTTCCGCCGTTATGTCTGATGTCACCCTGGATTTGATAGCTTTGATCAAGGACCTCTGGGCCTGATGGCAGGATTTATCGTACCATTTGGTGCAGACAAAACCTCCCCCCGCTTTCCCAGAATTACATGGCTTTGTGAAGAGGGTTTTCAGTTTATCAAACAGTTGCTCATGTAAGGAGCAAATCTGCTCTACTGGGCCTGAGTGTGCAATCACTGTCTTGGCTTTACTTATAGAAGAGGAAACTTTGTTGGATATTTTATCTAAGGTGACTGGGTCATCCAAGACTCTACTCCAACGTAGCCTACGACAATCGTTTGTTAAAAGGGCCTCGGCTGTGATGCAGTTTGTGGCGTTGGTTCTGCCAAGCCCCCCATCAATTTTCAAACTTAGTATCAGCGGGTTATGGTCACTTTCAGGCCGTGCGGTGATTACCATATCGTCTAGAACTGACCAGAACTCCATTTTGATTAAAAAATAATCGATTCTGCTAGTGTTTGTTCCATTATCGAAAGTTGCCTTCCCAGTTTTATCCGAATTAGCTCGTCCATTGGCTGCTCCTAGGCCCCACTCCAGGCACAAGCCCAGCCAATGCAGAGCTGCCTCAGTAACTCTTTTAATGGGATTTAGGGCAAGGAGTGGTACATTCCATAACTGGTCGACCTCTCCATAGCTGTCATCACCCTCACTAGGCAGGGGTTCGAAGGTGCAGTTTAAGTCCCCTGCCACTATAATGAACTTATCCCTCCCAATTGAGTCCAAAAAAAGATCAAGGTCATCAATGATTGCTGGGCTCCGCCCACCTGGTAAGCCCCTTGCGTAGATATTAATTATAAATATATCCTGTTGGTTTTCCCTGCTAAGCTTTAGTCCCAGGATATCCAGATTTTGGATAATCAATTCCTGTGGCCTATAGCCAAGGGATTGTCTAATCCAAATTGTCAAACCTCCAGATGGTCTACCCTTTTTCCCCTCTGATGGCTGGTTTATAAAAATTAATGTAACCTATACAAAAAATTGGGTCAGGTGCCCAACTTTCTTGAAAAATTCAAATATCGTGCTGATCTATAAACTCTCCCAATTCAACACCATCTAGTTTCCCCTTCAATCCTGTAATATTCCAAGAAGCAAGTTTAATCAATGATTTATGTTTTTCCGGTACATCTATGTTGATTTGGTCAGTGTCTCCCCTTGAATTTATTCTTGGACTCCCTTCCCCAACCGTCAGCAGTCTACCTGCGGAATCATCTCCGACGATACTAACTTTACGAATCTCCTCACTATATCCCCCCCCAGGACTTCGCTACCACCACAACTTTACTACACTGTCCTATGGCACTAGTGTCCTCCACCGTGACTGGAGATGAACGAGGAACCTCATGACTACTAGTTGTGTTACCCACACAGTTATTGTCAGCTATCTTGCACAAAGGTCAATCAACCCCTTCCAGAACACAGAGCGGTTCGTACCGATTCAAAAGTTGGGGGTAGAACGGAACGTGTGATGCCAAATCAAGGGGATGCCTTCCTCTCAGTCTACTATTTTGATGCAGTGGTATTTGGTGAGATAGGCCATTATACCTGCCTCTTTGGGGATAGAAATAGTGCTGGGATAACAATTGTACTTCACCCACTTTACCAAATCTTGGGTTTCTACGGATAAAATCCACCACCCAGGGCTCCCTGAAGCTAATTATAATACAGTCCCCCTCTAAGTCTTTTTTGCAGTACCCCACCCAATTTACTCTTCTTACATTAAGGATCTCTGTTGAGGACATGGGTGGAAGGGTTCTATTCTTATTGAGCCAAAATTTGACTTTGTTATGTAGTTCCCTATACGATTCTACTTTCCCCTCCACCAAAGGAACAACTCCAGTTAAAATAATGGTGTAAGGTTCAGATTCAGGTGGCAGGTTAACACATGGTGGCTTATGATGTGCAGGCTTTGTGTCCAGGTGACCTTGTCCCAATGCATTAGCTGGCCTACTGGGGGCAGGCTGTATTTTAGGTGCCACACCTTCTTTTGAAGTTTTATCCTTGATGGGTTTATTAGTGTCCCTACTTTTCTCCTGCCTTTGTAGTTCTTGTTGTGGCAGCAAGGATACTTGTTTCGCAGGTGGCGCTTTCCCCAGGGTATCACTTTTAGGCTGTTTCTGACGTCCGGATTAGACATCTCCTGTGTTTACAGGAGCTTTAGCTATCTTATT
The DNA here is from genome assembly GCF_964263255.1 of Lissotriton vulgaris. Lineage (NCBI taxonomy): Eukaryota > Metazoa > Chordata > Amphibia > Caudata > Salamandridae > Lissotriton > Lissotriton vulgaris. Next base: position 651,643,877 of record NC_141696.1, on the reverse strand, counting down.
CAGAGTGACCTTGTTTTCTCTAACTAACATCTCAAACAGTTCCATTTTGTCATTTAACAACCTTGTCCGTTCTAATAATGGCAACATCAGAGACTTGACCAAGAATTCTATCTTGCCCAAGAGAATGTCGTCAGTATTATTGGATGCGGGATGATCGATGGTATCTATAAGCACAGGGGTATTGGTGGGGGGTGTAATTTGATCTAGTGTGGATTTTGTTATACACTTGTTTTTAGATAACCTCGCAATTCCCTCCTTCTGAATTTTCTCTGTCCTCTTCCTCTCACTAGATTTTGATCTCTGGGGTTCTACCGTAATTGAACTATTATCCCCCGGGCTAGATATTGGACTAGATGTGACAGAACGATCATCAATATTCAATAAATCATTAAGAAGGGAGCTGTTTGATGATATATCCAGGGCTTGAGCGACTACGTCGGACTCAGGATACACTGATGCCAAATCCTGGCTTATACTTGTGTCAACACTAGGATCAAGTTGGCTTAATGGAACCGTAGATGCTACCTGCCCTATTTTCCCCAATGATGACCACTCCCGGTTACAAGGTCGATGGATAATCGTTTTTTGGCTAGTGCAATTTCCTTTTCCAAAATACATGTAGTTGGTTTGAAAAAATGATCAATGGTGCCAGTAAATACCCTATTTGTTGTCGAGACTTGTACAAGTCTTTCTTTACCAGATCTTAAAGGCATTATACCCTCTCAAAATATCCAACCTCAAGGATACAACAAATATGGGAGGCAGATACAGCAAACCCAACAATATTAATTTTAAAGTAGGAAACTAAACAATCCCCAGTATAACAAGGTAACAACACAATAGGTCTGAGTCTCACATAAAAGAGGGGTGACCCAACACAGCCTCTATCGGCCTCAGACGGCCTAAGACGGCCCGCGCTTTGCCCGGGCTTCGCCCCGCGCTTCGGCAACGATGGTCCCAGTGGCAAGATGAGGCGATGAAAGATCAACTCCCTCAGTGGCGGAAAACTAAGGCTGCGAGCGCCTCCGGCGGAGCGGGGGCCGCGAGTCGTCTCTTAATGCAGCAGGCAACAGGCTCGGCAGGGAGGAGTCACGGGAAGAGGCAGCAGGTGCGCGTGATGTTATCGGTGCGCTGACCTGTAGACCCGCAGTCCCGGACCCCTGAGTCCAACAGCACTTCGATGTAGGCCAGGGCAACGATGATCCCAGTGGCAAGATGAGGCATTGAAAGATCAACTCCCTCAGTGGCGGCAAACCAAGACTGCGAGCGGCACATATATATATATATATATATATATATATATATATATATATATATATATATATATATATATATATATATATATATATATATATATTCACTGAAAAAACCATAGGTTATAGACCATATATAGTTAGGAATTAGCATTTACAAAACCTTAATTTACTCGCACAAAACCATAGAAATTCGCATATATAGTTAGTTGCAATAACTATATATCGCGCACCCGCAATCCACTGCTGATGATGTCACATATTACATCATTCATGACATGGTCAAAATCGAACAAAATCAGTAGGCCACTGATGAGTTTTTGACTTCGCTAGAAATAAGAAACATGAAAGTGGTGAAAGAAGCCAAGCTTGACGTTACGGCAGCCACGAGGTAGCTAGGCTCCGCCACCCCCCCACTGCTCCAAGCATGTCTGTCCCACCGCCCGCCACGCCCAATAACGGTAACATGAAATAGATACAAATCAGCAGATACCTACCCCCATTCCGGAAACTCCCGAAGTGCAACAGGTTCGCGGCTACGCCCATCCGGAAGACGAGGCCTTCGGCACGTGTAGGGCGGGTCCTGCTGGCAGCCGTCGGCCGGGGAGGTCATCGCGTAAGGTGGGCCAGGAGAGGAGCCGAGGCCGACGGGATCCTTCTTCTTTCTTTAATAATGGCTGCGACAACGGGGGGGGATGTCTTGCACATGCCACCGACCCCCCTCCTCTTATCTCCTGGTCTGGCCCCGGCTTGGTATGAGCTCCCCGTTCGGACCTGAAGCGCCGCGCTGCAGGCCACGGGGGGATGTCTTGCCTCTGCCTCCGACCCCCCCCCCTCTTATTGCCTGGTCCGGACATCACGGATATCAACGCCAGGTGTCGGCGTGGGGTGCGCTGGGAGGGAGAGGCGGCGCGAACGAGCCTCTCCCACCCCCACAGGTGGGGGCCCCTCAGCTGCACCCCCAACGCTCCACTCACCCAACAAAAGGGTCGTCGCGTAAGGTGGACCAGGAGAGGAGCCGAGGCCGACGGGATCCTTCTTCTTTCTTCAATAATGGCTGCGACAACGGGGGGGATGTCTTGCACATGCCACCGACCCCCCCCTCCCCTCGTATCTCCTGGTCTGGCCCCGGCTTGATATGAGCTCCCCGTTCGGTCCTGAAGCGGCGCCCTGCAGGCCACGGGGGGATGTCTTGCCTCTGCCTCCGACCCCCCCCCATCTTATCGCCTGGTCCGGACATCACGGATATCAACGCCAGGTGTCGGCGTGGGGTGCGCTGGGAGGGAGAGGCGGCACGAACGAGCCTCTCCCACCCCCACAGGTGGGGGCCCCTCAGCTGCACCCCCAACGCTCCACTCACCCAACAAAAGGTCTCGTCCACTATTGCGAGGCAATGATGCTCCGCTCACCCAGCGGGGGTCTCATCCACTGTTGCGGTGCAACCGCGCTTCTGAGTTCAACTAGAAAATGAGTCCTGCGTCCAGAAACTTTCTCCTCAACTTTGAAGATTCTATAAGAGCCACGGGGCCCCCGACCCCCGCAGACACCCCCGATGGGGAATGACTGCCATGATCACCCACGGAACGACCACGACGTAGCCGCGGGACGTCGGCGCACTCATGCCGGCGCCGGCCTCAGTCTTGAAATGACCAAAATCCTGCAAGACTACCAACTTGATCAGTTCCGGTGGGACACCAGTATGACCCGGTAGGAGAGATTGTTGCCTCCCACCCCACTTTGACTGATGGTAAATGTCGGCAGTCCCCTCTGCTACCCTTCAACGAAAACTTTTGGACTGCCGAAAGAGGTCCCGGTCCAACCATGAGTTGGTGGAGACATTTTGACTATACTTGGACCTTCCTTGTTGTGCCCCGATTGCTCAGCCTTGATATCATGAGATATGTATGCAGTTTTTAGCACATGAATTGATATGGCATAAGACTGATTATATGTTCGGACAACGAATTGATCCGGGATGGGTATTGATTATACGTTCGAACAATGAATTGACATGGGACGGGTACTGATTACACGTTCGGACAATGAATTGATATTAAGTTCTAATGCATCATTGATTACTGTATTTATTGAAGGTTCGAATTGTCGACACTTTTGGTACTTGCTCACAATGAATTATCGATATGATTTTGTTGCACTTGTCGCACATTTTACTGATTATATGTTCGGACAATGAATTGATCCGGGATGGGTATTGATTATACGTTCGAACAATGAATTGACATGGGACGGGTACTGATTACACGTTCGGACAATGAATTGATATTAAGTTCTAATGCATCATTGATTACTGTATTTATTGAAGGTTCGAATTGTCAACACTTTTGGTACTTGCTCACAATGAATTATCGATATGATTTTGTTGCACTTGTCGCACTTTTTACTATGAAATCAACGACCACTGACTCTGTTATGTTTTCCACAAATAAATACCCCCCCCCACCCATTTACAGTTCCAGCCTGCTCCGTGGCCGGCCCACAGGGTTGTAGGCCCGTATTTTTGCACCAACATTTTTATTACAGGTTTTTGAAAAAGCAAACGTAGTTGTAACGCGTAGATTGGTAAGTTTCGAATAAATGGCCACTGTTTCCGATTTAAAAAAAAAAAAAAAAAAGCAGGTGAAATGAAGCAGCTCGATTAGTTAAGGGTTAAAAAGTATAGTACGCAGAAACATTGCAAATATGAATGGTCCAGGTTTGTTGTATGTGTTTTTCATTTTTGTACAGCATAAAGCAATCGATAAAGATCCTGGTATTTAGCCTCTACTTTATATGCTACCTGTATCAGGGAAGTTGTTTTAAATGCCCCTAAGCCACCCCGAAGGAATGTCACCTGGCCCCCCTAGTACGAACAAAAACGACCCCGTACCACTGTAGGTTATCTCTCTTCCTCAAAGGAGAGCACGAGCTCGCCCCCACTTTACACCGACTGCCCTTTGTTTCGACCCTCCCCTGCACACGATCCATAATGCCACACTTGGGCGACCTATGCTATCCACAGGCCTCCGATAATTATCTCTCCCACATTACCGGTCCCCCCTGGGCTTAAACGCCGAGATGGTAGGGACTGCATCCCGTGGAGATAGGCCGAGTATGTAGTAAGTAAAAGTCTTTTCAGGTTTATGCACGCTGATGTGTTTTAAACGCTGCCCCCGCCCCTTCTTTATCCCTTTTTTCAGCAGGTCACTTCGGATTGTCGATTAAAGTACGGAAAAATGGTGACTTAACGGCCGATGGGATGAGAAAAAGGGTTTGAATATGGTGCCTATACACGACGAGCAAACAATGACTATGTCTCTCTCTGAACCCAGCGCTTGGGAGGGAAGCCTGAAGCAGAAACTTGACGGGTTATTACAGGATGACAAAATATGACTTCGCTTGGCACCCCGAATAATACAAGCAAGAATGACGTGCACCAATGAATAAATTCCTACGTTTAACTAAATAGGGAAAGTTTAAGGAATATTCCGAGGTGAGGTATACCCAAGTACCCTCTAGGACTAGGAATGTTGCCAATGTTTAAGATTTACCACCTCCTTCTCGCACCCTCATAGACATGAAACTCAAAGCTGCCCCATTGTTCTACCGACTGACACCTACCGTTGCCTCAGCCTGGAAACCCATTCGCTAAAAATGATTCGAAGATCCCCCCTCAGTATTAGCCCGACCAGGTTAGTTCCCGACCAATTGGCAAAGGTGTAAGTATTTGCAACCAAAGCCACCAGCGAAGGCAGCCGACGATAAGAGAGAAGAAAAAGGTAAAAAGAGCTCAGCCCCCAGATGAATTAAGTAGGATGCTAAGGATGCGCAGCATACAGGAAGAGATCTTTTTGGCCAGCAACTGTTCTATGTTTTGTCTTGGATTTTTGTATATAATACATGTACTGTCTCCCCCCGCCCGAGTTTGTGTGTATGTATGTATGTTTTGAAATGACAGGCTCTCCTCATGAGAAATAAAACTCTGTTCTTGTGTTCCTGCTTCCAGCGCCCGTCTCTTTATTTGGTAACCGTTCAAGATGGGAACTAAGTGGCGTCTTGTGCCAGCAGCCTGGGCATCGGTTGTAATCTGGGCTGAATTTTCCTCAGCACGGGGTGTGATTCTCAGGGAAGAGCAGCGCATATGGGAGGAGGTTTATAACCCATGCATGAGAGAGAGAGCGTGGGTGACCAGTGCATGGGGGAGATGCTTCCGAAGGTGGGGAGCCATGCTCAGGATCGGCGGCGTGCAGAGAGTGGGTCTGGTCAAGGCATCTAAAATGGCTGCCGTACACGACAAAAGTGTGGCATTGTTAAAAAAGCAAGATGGCGCACACAATGTTTATCAATACGGATTAATTTATAACAATTATTTTTAACAATATATTTACTCGCACTGACAAAATGGCGATCAACACTTCCTGATTTCCTTCGAATCGAACGTTAACAGACGTCACGCAGCAAAAAAAAAAAAAACGTTCACGCGCAGCCGCTGGAAGACAAGTATCAACATATATGAGCCTCCTCAACCACCCTCAGAAAACATAGGGGGTCAGGATACGTCTCCCGTACCCCCTTATACCCATTTCTCACATTGTTTTTCCTCCATCTTGTAATTTAATTAAATCGAAACACAAAATGGCGAATTCCCGTTTCGCTACCAGTTTGCGACCCGGTTCGCGAACCGGGAAGCGCTTCTACCGCAAAAATTTAATTTTTTTTTATTTGCCCCACGGGACCCTTTAATAACCCCAACATCATTCCTAGGGGGTCAAGAGGGGTCTACCTTGCCCCCTTTCATTAAATTCCCCCTTCGTTTTTCTCCTCCTCTTGTCTCTCGATCCTACCGAGAGACAAGATGGTGGCCGCACCGGACTGTTTAGAATGTTGACAGACACCGGAGAGACAATCAGCTTCGCTTCGCAAAGCTCCATTACGCGAAAAGTACGCGATCTGGAGCGCTATCCGGGACGCTGTCACAGATATATCTGTTTTTTTAAACGTTAATTTCTCGAAATCCACTGGAGCACATATATTGAGACCCAGCAAAGGCACATCGGGCTAACAGTCCCTACAATTTTGCCAAGTTTCGTGTAAATCCATTCAGCCGTTCGAGCTAAAAGTGAGGCCAAACGCCCTATGGAAAAATGAATGGGAAAAACGCGTTTTGGGTCCCCCTTTTTTCTCGGCCCCCCCTTGACGAAACCCCTCAAATTTTTAGGGGCTGCTCAGAAACAAAATGTGCAATTTTCCTGAAAATTTCAGCCGATTCCGTCCACAAACGCCAAAGTTATTAGACATAGAATTTTCAAAAATCCTAACTATATATACCTACTGGCGACCGCCAGTAGGTAATATATATATATATATATATATATATATATATATATATATATATATATATATATATATATATATATATATATATATATATATATATATATATGCATATGCATTTATATATGTATGTATATATATATATTCACTGAAAAAACCATAGGTTATAGACCATATATAGTTAGGAATTCGCATTTACAAAACCCTATTTTACTCACACAAAACCATTGAAATTCCATATATAGTTAGTTGCACTAACTATATATCGCGCACCCGCAATCCACTGCTGATGATGCCACATATTACATCATTCATGACATGGTCAGTGACATCACTGATGACATCACTGATGACATCTCAAATGACATCACTGATGACATCTCAAATGACATCACTGATGACATCACTGATGACATATCATTTGACATTACTGATCACATCACTGATGATATCATTCATGTGATAATATGATGAACCTCTTCAGACTCTAATATAACCTTAGATACAATCAGTGTAAACAGACACTCACAGACTGTCACTCATCCATGGAGTTACTCACACACCTAGTCAGTCATGCAAAGAATCAATCACACCTCCATTTCCTCAACTATACAGTTATACAAACTTTACTTATTCAAACATATACTAACACATATTTACTCTCTTATACAATCCCTGATACAAGTTCACAATGATCCATACAGCCACTCATACATTCACTGGCTCTTATGCACAGTTATTTATATATGTCAACTCTCACATGTACTGTGTTTTACATATGTACTTACGTTGACATGTAGCACTGAGATATCCATTCACTCACCAATACACTCATGCACACAGTCAACCGCCCATACAGCTGTTTCCACATGCACTTTTGAAACCATACATCTAGTGAATCAACTGCTCACACATCTATGCACAGAGTCATACACCTCCCAGCCACCCACACACACACTCAGTCTCCCATACAAATACTTGGGCAACCAATCAATAACCCATATAGTTACTCATATAGCTACTTATCAACACATGCAACAGTTTACAGAACAACAGACATAATGATGCACAAATTACGACAGTTTAGTCACTAACCCATGCACTCAGTGAGACACATTTAATCACTCACTCATACAGTCAGTCATGCACCTACTAAATCCTTCATCCAGACACTTATACATCCACTCATTCTTCAATATGTAAGACATATTTTAACTTTACAGAAACATACAGTCACTGGATGTTGTCATCAGTGATGTCATCAGTGATGTCATTTGAGATGTCATCAGTGATGTCATCAGTGATGTCACTGACCATGTCATGAATGATGTAATATGTGACATCATCAGCAGTGGATTGCGGGTGCGCGATATATAGTTAGTGCAACTAACTATATATGGAATTTCAATGGTTTTGTGTGAGTAAAATAAGGTTTTGTAAATGCGAATTCCTAACTATATATGGTCTATACCTATGGTTTTTTCAGTGAATTTTCAAGGTTTTGTAAATGCTAATTCCTAACTATATATGGTCTATAACCTATGGTTTTTTCAGTGAATATATATATATACACACATATATATAAACATATATCATCTGTATATCTATATAAATACAAACATAAATGCATGCATACATATACTTATATGCATACAGATGCATGTTATTTACATGAAAGTTGAAAAAACACTAATAAAAGCAAAGCTAAAAAGCCACCTCATTACAAACAGAATGTATGTATGTATGTATGTATGTATAGGCATTTATATAGCGCACTACTTACCCGTAGGGTCCCAAGGCGCTTCGACCGCTGCGAAACCCTTCCTGGCTTCCCTTAGAGATGGTCCCTTAATGGGTATCTCCAGGGTGAGACCAGGCATCACCGGCGGTCTGGTGGGGCCGTTAGTGAAGATGAGGCAAGCTAATGCCCAGAGTTGCCGAGTGTGATCGCTGATCAGAGTGGGCACCGAGGCGAGAGAATTATCGAGTCCGCTGACCCTCGTCCAGAAACCTGCCGTGCCGGGAATCGAACCCTGGTCCCGGGCCGTCCTCTGCTCTCGGGTCTGCCGCCTCTAACCAGTGAGCCACACTACTTCACTATGGCTTTAACTTAAACGAGGGCGAGATCTATTGCATTTTCAATGCTTGTTTACTTTGGTTCCATCAAGAAGGCATTCAGATGTGTCACACATTTGCCATAAATTCTGAATGTTAGCACTCTAGTTGCACATTAGATCACTGTAGTAAAGCTACTGCTCACCAGGGACGTCTGCTGCTGGTATTCAAAGTGCATGTTTCAGTCTGCATGTCAGAATTTTTTTAATGAAATAGAAGAGGATTTGAGAAGTCACTCAAAATGATCCCTAATTTTTCTTTCTGAAGCACTAATCATACTTTCTATGGCAAAATTAACCCCCTCATGTTGTTCCTTTTTAAATTGAGTGTTTCCAGACTTACCACTTCATTCCAATCAAGATGGCTTCTGGTGTGCCATACTTTTGTCATAAGTAAGACTGTTAGCGCTCTAGTTGTTCTTTAGAACACTCTGGGACATTCTGTCATTGGGCTATACTTGGGGTGCATCTGGGTGATATTTGGGCTACATTTAGGCTCTTTTGTCTCTGGTGGCCATCTTGGGAGACTGTATGTCAGAATTGTTTAATGAAATTGAAGAGGGTTTGAGAAGTCACTCAAAATGTGCCCTAATTTTTCTTTCTGCAGCACTAATCATAATTCATATGGCAAAATATACCCCCTCATTTTGTTCCTTTTTAAATTAAATGTTTTAAGAATTACCACTTTATTCCAATCAAGATGGCTTCAGGTGTGCCATACCTTTGTAATAAGTAGGACTGTTATCGCTCTAGTTGTTCTTTAGAACACTCTGGGACATTCTGTCATTGGGCGATACTTGGGCTACATCTGGGTGATATTTGGGCTACATCTGGGCTCTTTTGTCTCTGGTGGCCATTTTGGGAGACTGCATGTCAGAATTTTTTAATGAAATAGAAGAGGATTTGAAAAGTCACTCAAAATGTGCCCTAATTTTTCTTTCTGCAGCACTAATAATACATTCTATTGCATAATATACCCCCTCATTTTGTTCCTTTTTAAATTAAATGTTTTAAGAGTTACCACTTTATTCCCATCACGATGGCTCCAGGTGTGCTATACCTTTGTTATAAGTAGGACTGTTAGCGCTCTAGTTGTTCTTTAGAACACTCTGGGACATTCTGTCATTGGGCTATACTTGGGCTACATCTGGGTGATATTTGGGCTTCATTTGGGCTCTTTTGTCTCTGGTGGCCATTTTGGGAGACTGCATGTCAGAATGTTTTAATGAAATAGAAAAGGATTTGAGAAGTCACCAAAAATGTGCCCTAATTTTTCATTCTGTAGCACTAATCATACTTTCTATGGCAAAATATACCCCCTCATGTTGTTTCTTTTTAAATTAAATGTTTTAAGAGTTACCACTTTATTCCAATCAAGATGGCTTCAGGTGTGCCATACCTTTGTAATAAGTAGGACTGTTAGCGCTCTAGTTGTTCTTTAGAACACTCTAGGAGGCTGCAGTAGAACACAAAGGATGTTGGATGTACATGTTTTACTGAGAATGTCAGACTTCATTTTCACATGACTGAGAAAGATAATGTGAATTTACAGAAAATATGCTTTCAGTTTAGCTTATAGATCCCCTTCCAAACCACTGTGGGAAAATCATGAGATATTAGTTTTCTTTCAAACAATATTCATGATATCACAGCGGAAGGTTTTTTCACATGGTAAAATCTCCTTAGAACCCACCACAATTCCTAAAACGAGTATGGTACCATCAACAAATGATTTATAATGTAACTAAAGTCCTAAAACCCTCTATTAACTACAATTCTTTTTAATGAGGTGCTATCATGTATATTGGTCCCAAGATGGCTGCCAACACTTCTTGGATGAAGTGCTGACAGCCAATCAGATCAGATGTGTGGTTAGGCTCCGCCCAGATATATATCTTTTTTTGAACCTAAATTACTCAAAATCCACTGGAGCACATATATTGAGACCTAGCAAAGGCACATCGGGCTAACAGTACCTACAATTTTGCCAAGTTTCGTGCAAATCCATTCAGCCGTTCGAGCTAAAAGTGAGGCCAACCGCCCTATGGAAATTAACATGGGAAAAACGCGTTTTGGGACCCCCCTTTTTTCTCGGCCCCCCCTTGATGAAACCCCCCCAAATTGTGAGGGGCTTCTCAGAAACAAAATGTTCCATTTTCCTGAAAATTTCAGCCAATTCCGTCCACAAACGCCAAAGGTATTAGACATAGAATTTTCAAAAATCCCATAGAGAAAAAATCCTAACTATATATACCTACTGGCGACCGCCAGTAGGTAATACATACATATATAAAGATATATAATCTGCATATCTATATAAATACAAATATAAATGCATGCAAACGTGTACATATATGCATACATATGCATGTTATTTACATGGAAGTTTGAAAAACACTAACAAAAGCAAAGCTAAAAAGCAACCTCATTACAAACAGAATGGCTTTAACTTAAACGAGGGCGAGATTTATTGCATTTTCAATGCTTGTTTACTTTGGTTCCATTAAGGAGGCATTCAGATGTGTCACACATTTGCCATAAATTCTGAATGTTAGCACTCTAGTTGCTAATTAGATCACTGTAGTAAAGCTACTGCTCACCAAGTAAGTCTGCTGCTGGTATTCAAAGTGCATGTTTCAGTCTGCATGTCAGAATTTTTTTAATGAAATAGAAGAGGATTTCAGAAGTCACTCAAAATGTGCCCTAATTTTTCTTTCTGAAGCACTAATCATAATTTCTATGGCAAAATGAACCCCCTCATTTTGTTTCTTTTTAAATTAAATGTTTTCAGACTTACCACTTCATTCCAATCAAGATGGCTTCTGGTGTGCCATACTTTTGTCATAAGTAAGACTGTTAGCGCTCTAGTTGTTCTTTAGAACACTCTGGGACATTCTGTCATTGGGCTATACTTGGGCTACATCTGGGTGATATTTGGGCTACATGTGGGCTCTTTTGTCTCTGGTGGCCATCTTGGGAGACTGCATGTCAGAGTTTTTTAATGAAATAGAAGAGGATTTGAGAAGTCACTCAAAATGTGCCCTAATTTTTCTTTCTACAGCACTAATCATACTTTCTATGGCAAAATATACCCCCTCATTTTGTTTCTTTTTAAATTAAATGTTTTAAGAGTTACCACTTTATTCCAATCAAGATGGATTCAGGTGTGCCATACCTTTGTAATAAGTAGGACTGTTAGCGCTCTAGTTGTTCTTTAGAACACTCTAGGAGGCTGCAGTAGAACACAAAGGAATCAACTGACAGTCTCTGTCCTTGTTGGATGTACATGTTTTACTGAGAATGTCAGACTTCATTCTCACATGACTGAGAAAGATAATGTGAATTTACAGAAAATATGCTTTCAGTTTAGCTTATAGATCCCCTTCCAAACCACTGTGGAAAAAGCATGAGATAATATTTTTATTTCTAACATGATTCATGATATCCCAGCAGAAGGCTTTTTCACATGGTAAAATCACCTTAGAACACACCACAATTCCTAAAATGAGTATGGTACCATCAACAAATGATTTATAATGTAACTAATGTCCTAAAACCTTCTATTAACTGCAATGCTTTTTAATGAGGTGCTATCATATATATTGGTCCCAAGATTGCTGCCAATACTTCTAGTACGAAGTGCTGACAGCCAATCAGATCTCACGAAGAGATGTGTGGTTAGGCTCCATGGTCAGTGATGTCACTGACCATGTCATGAATGATGTAATATGTGACATCATCAGCAGTGGATTGCGGGTGCACAAAATATATAGTTAGTGCAACTAACTATATATGGAATTTCATTGGTTTTGTGCGAGTAAAATGAGGTTTTGTGAATGCTAATCCCTAACTATATATGGTCTATAACCTATGGTTTTTTCAGTGAATTTTCAAGGTTTTGTAAATGCTAATTCCTAACTATATATGGTCTATAACCTATGGTTTTTTCAGTGAATGTCAATGGTTTTTTAATAGCAAATATCAAAAGCTTTTTTGTGGAAAATGACTAAAATTACGTATACATAAGCGGCGTTCATTTATGTTCACCACAGCCACTGTTGAAAGTAAAGTGAAAGTCGCGAAACAGTGGCCACGCCATCTAGTCCCTTTTAGGCCCCATCATGCACGTAAGTAACAGCCATTTTGTGTGTCATGGCCTCTCTGCCCACTGCCAATAGTCTATGATTGTTCGGAATTTGTTCTCTTTGGGTGATTCTCTATTCACAAATAAGCACAGAGTCGCAATACTCTGTTTAGTTTTTGCAGATAGTGAAGGATAGGTAGTGCAGACTTTTGTCCCCTTTGTAACCCGTCATGCCTATCTCAATGTGAATGTGTTGTGCACCCCACGCAAAGAAAATAACATTTTTTTTTTATTTGCCCCGCGGAACGCTTTTAAAGACATTCTTTAGTCTAATTAGGTTGGCCTCTATTGTATGTATTTTTTTTTTATTATTTTTTTTTTGTTTCGCTCCCGGTCGGCGAACCGGGTAGCTTAGCGTTACCTCAATTTGGTGCCGCGACTCGGTCCGCGAACCGGCAAACGTTCTTTTTGCGCAACTGCCGCGTTAGAAAACAACATCGTGACGCGTCGCGTAAGAGCGACGTATCGCGTTGTCGCGTAATGCGTCTTATGAAGCGCCGCGTTAGCGCACCCGGAAGTGTTCCGGAGCGCGAACCGAGGCACGAAGCGCAGCGCCCCGGAAGCGATCCGGGGCGCGGCGCGGAGTGCGTAACGTAAGCATAACAGGTCATGTGACTTGTTTATGAAACTTTTCATTGGTTCATTTTACTTTTGGTTTCCTAATGATGGAAGGCTTCGTCAAATGACCTTAAAATAACACTTTTCATTGGTTTAGAACATTTTTTTTTCCCAAATGATGAAAGTCCCACCTTTTTTCCTCACTCTGACTTTCATTTTTATGAGAGAAAGACCTACATTGACTACCTTACAAATGGCTTCAATGATTGCTGCAGCTGGTGGACCCCCACCACCACCACCACCTCCTAGGAAGAGAGGACCACCTTCTCAGGTCATCCTCCAACAAGAGGAGGAAGAAGAGGAAGAAGAGGAAGAGGAGCAAGGGACTGGGATGTTTTTACCTGAACAGCCAAGGAGGTCCCATGTCAAACCAAATTATATATGGCAATTTTTTTCTTTTCCCCAGGGACAAAAAAAGGTTAATGCCCGGTATGTTACCTGCCTGATTTGTAAAAATGAAATGTCCAGAGGAACAGAAAAAAAATTCAGTTATGGTAATTATACCATGCATCGCCATATGGAAAGGTGGCACCCTATCAACTACAGTGCTGCTCAAGTACGTGATCTGGTGGATAACCCCCGACCTGTGGCCAGTACATCCACCAATGAAGAGGCAGTGACGGGACCAGAGGCGAGCGACATAGTCCCAAATATTCAAATGAAATTTGGGAGCATAAAACATGTCTGTATTCATTGTGGACAACTCATTTGCTACAGAGAGAGTAGCATAAATGTAATCAATTTAGCTATTGATAATCATCAATGTCCCAAACGCCCCCGAAAATAAATTATCTTTTTTTTTGTTGCTCCTGTTGAGCCCTTCATAATGAATCATTTTCATTTCCCCCCCCAAAAAAACAAAAAAAATATAAAACCGTTCAAATAATACAAAAAGAAAAATGTTCAGAAAAATAATAAAAAAAATATGAAACAACAAAAATAATAAAAAAAAGTTATTTTCAGAACTACCTCCCCTTTATAAGAATTTGCTAGAATGTTTAGCACTCTGACAACCTCTATTTCTTTTGGTTCGCTTCCCGGTTCGCGCGCCGGTACACGAACCGGAAGCGAACTCAAATTTTTTTTTTTTTTTTTAAAAAGAGAAAATAAATTGAGAGTAATGTTAAAAGAAAGACAATTAGAGGGAGTAACACAGAGATACTGTTTAAAGAGGGACTGAGAAAAGGAGTGGAAGGAGTAGAGTAAGTAAGTAATAGAGAAATGAATGAGGTAAGTAGCAAAGGCAGAAAACTGAGGGTTAAACAAATGAAGCAGTGGAACTAATAGAAGTTAAATGTGATAGAAACGTAACAAAAAGAGTACAAAACATTTACCTTATAATTGTCGTTAACTTAGTTACTTGTTATTTTTATACTTTCAATCTGTGAAAGAAAGAACAAACATTTGAAAAATATTAAAACATGTATTTAAAAATTAGAAAAGACAAGGGAAAAGATTGACAATCATCCAATTTTACAAAAAAATAAAGTTAGAGGCCTCCACTTCTCCATGCCCCCTACACAGTCCTAAATATATACGTTTTAAACTGACGGTATCTTGTTGAAGATGAAGTGAGGCCTATCTTGCAACATGGTGCATCTTTTGCACTGCTGCGTCACAAAAGTGACGGACCAGCGGCGCAAAAGAGGCGCACGGCCATCATAAATCTACCCCTAACATTTTAAATGATTGTTTCTAGATGCTGATAAGGTGTGGCCTATCCACAGATTTGTTTCAGGTGAGTCCAACTCAGAGTTACAGATGAAATTTAAGTTATTGAAGAGTACAGAGGAGATAATACATGAGCAGGCCTACCAACGAAGTGAGTCATGTCCACTGCACTCTTGAACAAACGTCAGACCTCCTCTATCTCCTTGAACAGGCCTAAATCTCATCTACACAATGTGATTCGTAATGTTATGAAACACAGGTAATGTAATTGAAAAACGTGCAATTTTTTTTGCTCATTCCACAATCACATCACTTGTGTTTTTCCTTTGCTTAGGTATCTCATTGTGCAGATATAGTCTAGCATATCCAAGAGTACGGAGAAGGTGAGGACTGTATGCAACAGAGCAATGTACATTACTCACCTCCCTTGACACTTACAGAAGCCTAATTTTTTCCATGCCTCCTACACAGTTCTCAATGTATATCATAAATACAAAAAGTACAGAATTAATTATACATGTTAAATGGTTTATTTTTGCTGTTCTCAGAATGTATCAAATTTCACTAAAAACAGTGAGTTGAAGGTATTGATCATATAACAGCGGGGAAAAAAAACACAATCAAAATGATTGTGTTTAAAAAACCCATATAACATAACCAATCAGAAATCTGTACTCCTTAAAAGTAACTTACTTTCCATGACGTCAAAGATGTCCTATGAACAGCTTATACTCTGTTGTGCTGCTATTATTTTCAGCCCGCCATTTTCTGAAAGAAAAGCTCCATCGTTTTGAGAAATATGTTACATACAATAAATGACTTCTCGCTCTCTACCGCACATTTCCTCAAGGCCAAATCGTGAAAGAGCCATTTATAACTCTTGGAATTCTTCTAAGCAAATCCTGTCATTTTCTTTTTCCGCAACTTTTAGAAAGAAAAAGTTCAAGATCACTTTCACAATCCTGTACTAGTAATATCTCACCCTTCTTGCTCACTCATGTTCCACATTTCCACATTTAACTTTTGACTCTGTACTACACTTATCCACAAGGCTATATAGTATAGGAGCCATTAGAACCTCTTGAAATTCCTCAGAACAAATCCCGAGATTCTTTCCCTAAAATTTTGGTTTTAAAAACACCAGGTAAGAATTTTTAAGGTCAAAAGGCAATTTTTTTTTGAAAATTGAAACAGAATCATTGCAGAATGACCAGCCGTTTCTAGACTTTAAATAAGCTGTGTAATGTCCTGATGTTGTTGAAGGACTGTCATGATATATAATTGCTGCAGTTACTAAAGTCCTTCCTGATATTGACAACTGCGAAGCCACAACATTTTTAATTAAAGTTGTCAATTTTGTTCCATCAGGCCTACATCGTTGGAACATTAAAATGACATACTGGCCATATGTTCTTATAAATAATGTGGACAGCATTGCTGACTTACATTGGCTACACTCCATGTTGTGATCGGCTGATTTTACTAGCTTATTAAAAGACACTGATTTACTGTCTGGCAAAGTTAAATATATAAATCTTTCTGAGTCTACACTACTAGTACTTGATAGCCTACAGTTCTCGCAGTCATGCTGCCATTGATAAGAAAGGTCAAACAGGTGATCTACATCTACACCTTCATCTTGTAATACATCAAGCATATACATTAAAAACTCTTGACAATCTTGCTGAATATTTTGAGAGAATTGCGTTTGACCTGAACATTTGTCTAACAGATTTTGAATTTCAGACACACTTTCTATTTTTGTTCTATCAGTGCTACATTTCTCTAACACAGAATTCAGCAAGCAGCAAAAACTTTGATCCGAATTGATCACAATCTGTTCTTTTAAAGTTTCTAGAGAAAAGACAACATTAACCACTACATTAGCATAGCAGTTGACACCAGAACTGTTTTCAAATTGAAAACCAACAACATCTTCAACAGAATCCTTTTTCTTTCTGCTTATAATTTCAGGTTCATCGACTTTTTGTCTTTTTGCTACAACCTCCCGACTATTGGTCACATTTCTTCCTTTCCGGCCTACCACACGTTTCTCAAACAAAGGATATTGAGGCAAATGTGGCGCATACTCTTTTCTTAACCTATTGTATTCCTTAACACAATCTAGATCCGCACAAATGTTTGTGACATCACACTCAATCAAGTACAATCCCGATAAAGTTCTGACTCGTGACAATGCCACATATGCCATACCCTCCTTGAACACAGAACTGCAAATATTCACCAATGCACTGTCTACACTTAAACCTTGCGATTTATGGATTGTCACCGCATATGCAGAGCAAACAGGAAACTGCTTACGGCGAACATATAAGTCTTTTTTCAAGCAAAAACCTAGCAGAGCAACGACCAATTAGCTGTACTTCCTCAATGCCATCAAATTTTATTTTTAAAAATTCAATTCCATCTCTATTTCTGTATTTCTCAAAATCAACAACATTACCCATTGATCCATTTACCAGACCTCTTTCAACATGTAAATTCCTTCTTAAAATTATACGACAATTTAAGCACACATTCAGAGTCTTTTCAAAACCTGCAGTTTTAGATATAGTCTTCTCTAATGAATCCAATTTAGATTTCAAATTCTCAGACAAAATAATTGTTTCTCCCATATGCTCTACTCTGTCAATAGCTTCCAGTTTCACAATCTCTTGGTTTTCTAAATGCAACATTTTGTTGTTGAAGATGGCACATTCTGCAAGAGTTGGCATCAAACATATTCCAGATTTCTTCTCAGTAATTTTCCGAAAAATATTCTCAGGCAGAACGTCTTCTTCTGGATACAAATTTGACAGTAATCGTGCATGTAAAGCTTCTTTCCCATGCTCGGTCACTTTTCCAATTCTAACATCTTGTAGAATATTCTTATAATCTTCATCCTTTGCTTGACGCATATTTTCACGCAGTTCAGCATAATTGAAGTTTAACCATATATTGACGTTGCCAATACTCCCTAGGCACTTCCTGGTATCTTCATGCGTGAGCATTTTGAACACAGGTTGTCCTTTCACTGGTGTCAGCTGCAGAAGATCACCGAAAACAATGATGTGTTTGCCACAAAATAACACATCATACTCTGTTTTGAGAACTTCTTGCATTCTCAAATGCACAAAGGCGAACATGACATTGGAAACCATGCTTACTTCATCAATGATAAGAAGTTTCATTTTCCTCAAGACTCTTGAAACTTCACAACAAGCATCTCCAGATAACTTGTGGTATTGTAATTTGTTATCATGCTCCACTGGCAGCATCAGTAGACGATGCAAAGTAATACCTTTAATGTTATGTGCTGCCAGTCCAGTTGGAGCGGTGACAACACAAGACAGCGATGACTCAGTCCTTTTCTGCAAATAACATGAAATTGCTTTAATGAGGAAACTTTTTCCAGTTCCCGCTTCTCCACTCACGTACAGTCGGACAGTCTTCAACTACGTACATGAGCACTCTTTCTTTTCATGACTTAATCCATGATCAATTTGGTTGGTAACTTTGTCATATATTTTCCTCTGCTCAACGTTAAGTTGTCTTTCCAAGTCTTCTAAGTTAACCGCATCCTCCTGAGCATGTGCCATGGCTCTTTCCACTTCAATCATAGCAGTGGCAGCTTCATTTTCGATAACTGGTCCTCCTAGTGGATCCTGACTCAATGAAACAGAACTCTGACTGTCCTGAGAACTGTCTCTAGCAATCTCGGCTGCAATCGTTGCTTCCTGCTCGATTCCCGCATTCAACATTTCTAGATATTTGGGAAAAACAGGACATTCTATGGTCTCTTTGGCTGCATTGAAAGAGTCTTCGTAACAGAGGAAATCTCCAAGCAGTTCCTCTTCTGCACGCCAAGGCTTGAAAAGTTGCAAAAGAGCTAAATAGAAAAACTCTTTTCTTTCAGGAGATTCACCACTCAATTTTCGATGATTTACCAATTGGCATTTTCTTTGCTTGACCAGACATCCCTCACTTCCAATTACAGAATACACTCCTTTATCAATATCTTCTTTGATGTTCCTTTTGAATATGTAATTTTGCAGAACCTCATACAGACAAACATTCTCGAGGTGATTGCTTCTATTTGGATAATATGTATCCAACATGTTGGTCTTCAAAATATCTGTACTGTTTGGCTCCTTTTCCGCCAAATACTCAATTTCCCGTACAAGTTTCAGAACTTGATTATGCGTTGCAGCATGACCAAGACACGCCCAAATGATACTCCTGGATTTGGCATAAAGACTTGCTGAAGACAACCGGTCAGAACATTCGTAAGCTCCGATTTCTCGATGCGACAACATCTTCAGACTGAAACTGTACAACTTCTTACTGAGGCTCTTTTCATGGAAAATGTCCTCCCACATATCCTTCAATTCTTTCTTTTCTTTTTTGGTGATGTAAGATGTCACATACCGAGCCACAGCCATACAGTTATCAGCCACAAACTGTATATCCATGTTAGCATTCCACATGGACAAAATCACTGGGTTGTAGTCGTTGATATACTTGGACTCTTCGTTCCTTTTCAAATTGTATGTATTTTTGGGTGATTTCCTCGTCACATTATGTCGCAGAGAAGACATCAAATTGTTCACTCTTCCTTTAGATATCACCGATCGTGGAAATCCAAAACGACATTTTGTATAGTACTTGTTCTTGTTTCTGAATTTACGTCAACAGTACTTTCCACAACGATGGCTTTGAAACCGTAAAACTTGTTCTCTTAGACTTTTGTCTTCCTTTGTCTTTGGAACAGCACATGTAGAATACTGTTCTATGAAACTCATCACTAAGTCATCTGGATCTGTTCCAAATTTGGGAGCATCTTTGATCCACAGCAGCATATGTATATGAGGAGCACCTCTTGCTTGGTACTCCTTTCTCCAGAAGAAATCCAACACCTCTCCAAGAGGTAGATTTTTCTTGTTCATGATGAAAGACATCATAGCTTCAAATCTATGATTGAAGTACCTGCATACATTCACTGGATCCAAAGAACACAGTTCTCCGGGTGTCTTGAATTCGATATTTTCAATGTTTCCATTTGCCTCTCGTAGAAATTCAAGTAAGTCTTCCCAGCCATACTCGGCACAGCTGAGAGTGAGGAACCGTGTGGGAGTTCCTAAGTTCCTCAGCATACATTTTAAATCACCATGACGACGGTACCAGTACTCATTAGTACCACGCTGACACGCCATGAGATTAATCAGGTGAGAATCCAAAATACTATCTTGCACATTGACTTTATCCATAAAGTCACTTGCCGAGATGTTTTGCATCTGTACACCACTTTTCAAGATGTGGTTCACTGCATATGACAGTCCAGACAGATCGCTTTCAAACAGTAGATGAAACAAATAGGGAATGCATTGACGAAACCTAGGATCTTCTGCATACAATCGTAAAGTCCGGTATTCAGAAGCAGGAATTTTACCGGATCGCTTATCATATCTTCCTCCTTGACCTGTTGGAAATAGCTGTGGGAAACACCGAGCTTCCAAACTTTCCTCCCAAACACTAATGGGACTCCCTTTGGCTTGTTTCATTTGAAACAACTCAATAGCATTCCCCATGACTTCCTTAGAATGCAAAGGATGAACACTATAATGTTCATATACTTCTTTATTTTTAGAGGGTTCTACTTTTTCAATTTCACCAGCACACAAATCGCTATCCTCTTCTTCACTTACTTCCTCTTCTGCAACATATACATTCGTGTAGTACTTATTGTTTTTCTTCAAATACAATGTTGCCTTTTTGACTTTCCTAACATCCACTAAATCTTGCCATATTTTCTTACTCTTTGTCGGAACCCCATTAACTAAGATAACCAGAGGTTCCTCTTCCACTTTCTCTACTCCAATTGTATTAATATGTTTTTTTTAAAATCTAGAGGCAAATAAACAACTATTCCCTTTAATCCTCTCTGTAAATCTGATGGAGGCAATTTCCCTGTCTTTGGCTCCATTCTTACAATAGCCTGAAAGGGATGCACACTTTGAATCAAAATAGATTCATAAGTATTTAAATCCTTCAATTTAGAAGGAATGTCAACCAATTCCAGATTATTATGAACCGCTCTAGCAGGCATCCGGTTTTGATTTAATTTGTTACAACAATAAGTACACACACGTTGATCCAAACCCAAATCAAAACAATTTTCTACCATCAAGTATGTTGCAAAATCCTTCCATTCACTATTATTTTCCCTTTCACTTTTCGCATATAAATCCACTAACTTAGTCTGATTCTTATAATAAGTGCGTCGACAACACACACAAGTGAAATTAGGCCTCTCACTTGATTTCACCTGAAACGTGGCAATTTCCTTTTGAAGATTATCTGTACTGGAAACCTGTAAACTAGCTTCCACATTACCTTCTTCTTCTGGGTCAATTTCAACATTCTCCTCTTTACTTGTAAATTAACAAAACTCAATTTCTTCACAAATATTCTTCACATCTACTTCAGAACCATGCAAAAGAGCAGTGCATAATTGTTTAGGCATAAGTGCTGGACTCTTACCATAATACAACATTCTAACTAATTTCCTCACTTTACTATGATGCACTGCTATCATCCTGAAATGATGAAAAACACTCTGGCATACTCTCCTGGAAAGACAAGCCAGTGAATGACCATGCAAACCTGTCACTTCTCTCACTCTTCAAGGATCTAATTCTTGCAACAATTTTATTTTCTGTTTTAAACTTTTCTTATTAAATGTCCGTACAAAATCACAAAGAAAATTGATGGAATCCTGTCGCACACTGCAAATAGAACTACACTTCGAGGTATACACTCGTCCCTTAGGACGTCTCCCTAAAACTTCATTACCTAACACCTCTTCTGCCTCTGTTGACACAAGTTTTTCTTTTTCAACCGGACAACCATCTTTCACCTCATAAGCTCGACCACTGGTGTCAACAGCATGCACCAATTCATTGTCATGAAAGTAACTCTCCTCATTGAAAAATGCCTCACAACTTGAACTATGCATCCATTCTCCTGAGAAAACTTCACAAAAATTACTACGATTAACTACTCTCTTCCATCTACTATTTGATTTGAAATCATAAATTACCTTGTTTAGTTTCCTAATTCTATTGATTACCAAAATAAATAACTTTCGCTTAATTTCAAAAGCCTGATCAATAATTTTCTCTACATTTTTCTTTCTCTCATAAAAAGCCACTTTCTGTTGACCTTTCTTTAAATTTTTTAACAAAATGCGAATTATCCTGTTGCGGAACATTCGTCTACGAATGTCCCTAAACAGATTTTTCCTTCTACTGCCATGCACAGAGTTATCTCCTGCTCTACCAGTAACATTTTTGATTGGCCTTTCCTTTCCGTTTAAATTGGCTCTCTTTTTCTGGACTAAAACTTGTTCTGTAGTTATACTTTTGTTTCTACAAATGTTTCTAAGGAAGGATTTCGTTCTCTTACCCGGAGCTTTCTTCGTGACTTGACGAGATTTTTTTGTAGAGGACTGCTGCAAGCATTTAGTAATCTGCTGTCTTTGACGTTTTGTAGCCTTTCGGATTCTATCCTTAGACGGCATTGTCTAATTTCGAAATGATCTGCAGTTGAATCTGTGGTAAAATATAATAAAAAATGTTATTAACCACTATTGCCAAACAGTAAATCAATAACAGTAAGGATTTGATTCAGCAATGCCATAAAGATGATTCAGTGAAATCTTCTTAATTTTACTGTAGTAGTTTTACAGGGCTTTAATGCAAATGACTGCCCACCCTGCAACAAAACGCCCACATGAAACCTGACGCACGTTAAATTGTGTACTTACCTGCAATAATCCATATGCCAGTGTTTAGGTCCCTCCACCCTGCCCCTCCCCCTCCCCACCTCCCTGCCCCACCGTAACTCCCTCCACGGCCCGCGGCTGCTATCTTGCAACATGGTACATCTTGTAAATCACTGCTGCATTATAAAAGTGACGCAACAGCAGCACAAAAGAAGCGCACAGCCATCATAAATCTGCCCCTAACACTTTAAATGATTGATTCAGGATGACGATAAGGTGTGGACTATCTAGAGGTTTGTTTGAGGTGAGGCCTACTCAGGGTTGCAGATGAAATTTAGGCTTGTTGAAGAGTACAGAGGTGATAATACATGTGCAGGCCTACCAATGAAGTGAATCATGTCCACTGCACTCTTGAACAAAGGCCAGACCTCCTCTATCTCCCTGAACACGCCTAAACCTCATCTGCACAATGTGATTCGTAATGTTAGGAAACACAAGTGATATAATTGAAAAACGTGCAAATATTTTTGCACATTTAACAATCACATCACCTGTATTTCTTCAGCCTAGTTATCTCATTGTGCAGATGTAGTCTAGCATATCCAAGAGTACGCAGAAGATGAGGACTGTATACAACAGAGCAATGTACATTACTCACCTCCCTTGACACTTATTGAAGCCTCAGTTTAATATTTCTCAGTTCAATATTTATTTAAAGAAGCAGACACCAATATGACCTTCTCATAAATGTGAAAAGTGTTTTTTTTAAAAAAAAACGAATTTCTGGTCTAAATTTGAAAACACAACACAGGTCCTATGTAGAAGCACACCCTATCAATACTTAAATTAGCCAAGCACACATGGGAGCGTATTTACAAGGACCTTGCACCACGGGGAAATGTCTTAAATTAAAATGGGAAAAATAACATCAAAGGGACTCAAAGGCCTTGTAAATATGCCCCAAACAACCTATGAAACACTAGCAGTACATATCAAGAAACCTAATTGATTTCAAAAAACGTTTTTAAACCTATTATGTAAAACAATTATATACTTACATTTTCTATTTCTATTTTCTATTTCAGGATTTGGTGAAGCGCAACAGCTACCCCGGCAAAGGGGTGTCCCGGCGCTGAGAACAGACGTGCAAACTGAGGATAGAGGGAGAGGGGGAGGGGGGAAAACTAGGGAGCGGGGAAGAGGTGAGTCTTAATTGCTCTGCGGAAGGCAGGGAGGGAGTCGATGGAACGAATGCTAAGGGGGAGATCGTTCCACAGTGTGGCGGCAAGGACACTAAATGAGCGGCCTCCAGTTCGGCAGAGTCGAAACCTTGGGATTGTCAAGAGGAGTTGGTTGGCAGAGCGTAAGGCACGGCCAGGAACGTAAGGTTGGGCAAGGCTGCGAAGTAGAGGGGGATTTCCTTGTTTCACGATCTTAAAGATCGTGACTAAGGCCTTGAATTTGATTCGGCGATCCACGGGCAGCCAGTGGAGCTTACGGATGGTAGCTCTGGCTGAACATCTGCGTGGGAGGCCAACCAGCGTTCTGGCTGCCGCATTTTGTATGCGTTGGAACCTAGCAGTTTCCGCTTTATTAGCTCCCAAAAGGAGGACGTTAGCGTAGTCCAGGCGTGATAAGATGGTAGCCTGGACGATAAGCTGGCGGGCCTTGGAATCGAAGAGCCCAAGTATGGGCCTGAGGTTCCTTAAAAGGCCTATACAGGTAGCGGCCACCTTTTTTGTGTGGGACTGGAAGCTAAGGTTGGCATCGACTCAGACTCCCAGATTTTTGACACAGTTTTTGGGGAGTGGGGTGGCGCCTAGGGATGACGGCCACCAGTGCTCGTTCCACAGGCTGGTGTTACGGCCTAGGAGGAGCACCTCGGTTTTCCCGACGTTGAGTTGGAGGTAGTTGTCCGTCATCCATCGGGCCACAGCAGTCATACCTTCTTTAAAGTTGGATGCCACAAGGGACGGGCTTTCCGATAGGGTGACAACCAGCTGGGTATCATCTGCGTACGAGACAAGCGTGAGCCCCCACTCTCTAGCCACGTCCGTGAGTGGCTGGACGTAAAGATTAAAGAGGGAGGGGCTCAACGCTGAACCCTGGGGAACACCTTGAGCGATGGGGTGAGGTTTAGAAAGATACGGAGGAGCCGACACCTTGAAGGATCTATCCCTAAGAAAGGAACGGAGCCATGCAAGTGCAAAGCCAGTCACACCGGTCATCTCCAGACAATTCACATTCATGGGGAACTGACTTAAAATGCCCTAATACATATGAAAGCGTTTTTTTAAGGCCCTTGCACCTTTTTTTCCATCACTTTTAACATGGCTATGTAACTCAAACAATCAAAATCAAAATTTGCCAAGCACACATGGGGGTGTATTTTAAGGACCTTGCACCACGGGGAAAGTGACTAGAAATGGCCAAACACACATGGGGACGTATTTACAAGGCCCTTGCACCAGGGGGAAGTGACTTGAAATGGCCAAGCACACATGGGGACATATTTACAAGGACCTTGCACCAGGGGGAATTGACTTGAAATGGCCAAGCACACATGAGGGCGTATTTACAAGGCCCTGGCCTTGCAGCAGAGGGAAGTGACTTGAAATGGCCGAGCACACATGACGGCGTATTTACAAAGACCTTGCACCAGAGAGGAGTGACTTAAAATTGCAAAGCACACATGAGGACATATTTAGAAGACCCTTTCCCCAGGGGGAAGTGACTTAAAATGACCAAGCACACATAGGGGTGTATTTACAAGGCCCTTGCACCACTTATGCATCACTTTTAACATGTACACTGTGGAGCACCATGGGGCAAAAACAACACAGATGCATCATGCATCTGTTCCGCAAAAGCGACGCATTGCAGGAGTCACATCGCAAGTAAATAAATTCTCATAAATTTAAAAAGCATTCCTTTTCCTTAAAAACGATTTTCTGGTCATAATTTGAAAACACAGCACAGCTCCTATGTACAACCACACCTTGTCGGTACTAATATTTCACATTATCTCCAATTACAATTTGTAAAAGAAGCAAAATCTTCTTGGAAAACATAATGCAAACACTTGACACAAAACATCATTTTAAATGCACAGCTGGCTTCCTTATTTTCTCCAAAAAGCATACGAGTCTCTTTCTAAAGTAAAGGAACCATATCTCACCTTAGCAAATGCTTTTTGAATTTCAAAACAGTCTCAGAAACACACCAATTTTTCTTTAGCAGAGCAAAAGGTATGCACTCCAGAGGCTGCAACCAAGAAAGGCACAAAAATGCTGATATTCATGACACATATCTCTCATGTCACCCAATCAAAATTCTTCCCTCACTTTTTTCAAATCAACACCCTTCCCCCTCTGCCCTTTCTGCCCTTTTTCCATAGCAACTACCTCCTGACAGACCTCTCATGTTTACAAGTTCACACAACAATGTTTCAAATGAACTCTGAACTCTCACTACACCTGCTAATCCACTGCAGTGTTTCTTAAAATCATTTTTTATTAACCCTTCAAATTACATCTTTCAAAGAACACATCCATGCAGCCTAACTTTCTGTTTTCAGCAATGGAAATCCACCAATCACTGCTAATAAATCATTAGCACTCAAACTCCACAGTTTTTTTTCTTTACAAACTCCTACTGTTTCAACTGCCATTTCATTCCCACACTTCATCTGACTGCAGCAGAACCTCCTCTCGCCATGTTTTCTGTCTGGATTCTTGGACATAGCTACATCCACTGGGCTCACAGGTATGCTGATAACAGAAATTTACACAACCTCAATTTACAAAATGTGGAAATCAAATGGATTGGGCAAAGAGGATTGAGATGTCACCAATTGATACCATTGGTGAAAACCTATTTGCATTTGCCAAACCCTGACCTCATAATAGTGCACTGTGGAGGAAATGATTTGGGCACTTTGACTGGGGTAGGTCTGGAAATGCTTTTAAAGGACACCTTTGAGCAATTGATGGCACTTTTTCCTCAAACTGCCTTGGTATATTCCAATATATGCCAAAGACAAAAATGGAGGTGGTCCAATCAATTTTGTCCACAAATTGAGAAATCGAGGAAGCATGTAAATAAGTCTGTTTCAGCTTACATGAGAGACCATGGAATGGGCTGCATCTACAACAATACCTTGCGTTACTACATGCAAGATATCTACAGAGGAGATGGCGTGCACTTCTCAGATGAGGGGAACAGAGTTTTCATACAAAATTTAAGACTGTGTATTGGTACCTACTTATAAGTACCTAGAACTTACACAGAACCCAAAAGCTCTTTTCAGAGCTACCTTAACTATATTTACTCTTTAGAAATTTAGAATGTACCTTTTTTCACTAATTTTCACTTATGTTCGCTTCTTGGTTCGCTACCCGGTTCGCGTACCGGCAGCTAACCGCGCGAAAATTTTTTAAAAAAATTATTTTTTCTCGCACATATGGGCCTCCTCAGACACCCTCAAAAAACATAGGGGGTCAGGATACGTCTACCGTGCCCCCTTCTACCCATTGTGAACATTATTTACCCTCCATCTTGTATTTCAATTCTACCGAAACACAAAATGGAGGACTCCCGTAACGCTGCAGGTTCGCGTACCGGGGCACGCACTGAGAAGCGCTCGCTTAAAAAAGGTGGGAAAGTAATTTACAGAAAAACCACTGGAGACACTTTCACCAAATATACATTAGCTCATACTACATAGCAATCCCTACCATTTTCCCAAATTTGGTTGGAATTCCATTTAGCCATTTAGCATGTAGACCTCTCTAAATTCCCTGAGGTAAATTACTTCACAAAACACATCTGAAGTGTTGGAATTGACAACCAATTAAAATGTTACTTTCATTTTCTACTTTTTTTACCTGACATTTGATTGATTATGTACCTGAATATATATAAAGAAAGAGAGAAAAACACAGCCATTTTGACTACTACTTCATGAAGTACATTGCAAGAACATTTTCACTGACAACTTAAACTTGTTTTTAAAAGGTAAGATGTTATTTTATAAATTTTACCGGAGAACTATGTTATGCAATTTAAATTAATTTGGAAAACATTTTCAGATAGTTATATACTATCCCTCTGTAAGAGTTAGACAATAAAGGGAGGGATACAGAGTCTGTTATTGATCATTTGGTGATTTCAACTGCAATGGTGCCGCTCTGTACAGTGCCGATTATTAAGGACTACTGTTTGAGTGACCACAATGCCTTAACAATGTCCATCCTTACATGGGGCCCTAGAAACACGCCTACCGGAAGGGTTATAGATGATATTATTCCAAGTAGGCCAAATGGAACACGGATAAAGTGGTGTTTGGAAAAATCAGAGAAACTACATAGTACAGCCGTGGCAGCTGGTTCCAGACCGATACTCCGTTGTCTCAAAACTAATGTTCCCCCCGCGGGTATTATAGCGGATTTTGAGGAACTTGGTATTATTATTAATAAAATTTTCACTAACAACAAGATTAATACCAGACGGGAAAATGTGGGCTGGTTTGACCAAGCATGCACAAAGGCGCTAAAAACCCTTAAGAATGCGTTATCCAATCTCCCAAGAGATAGGGAAGTGGTTAAAACTTTGAGGTCCAATTACAACATAGAATTAAAGCGTAGGAAAAATGAACTCAGAGAACAAGCCTGGGACAACCTGGATAGTGCCGCAGCCCTTCGGGATTGCAAATTGTTTTGGAGTACAATTAACGCCCCATTCCTCCAGAAGGAATCCCATAGAGAAAAAATCCTAACTATATATACCTACTGGCGGTCGCCAGTAGGTATATATAGTTAGGATTTTTTCTCTATGGGACTTTTGAAAATTCTATGTCTAATAACTTTGGCGTTTGTGGACGGAATTGGCTGAAATTTTCAGGAAAATGGCACATTTTGTTTCTGAGAAGCCCTTAAAAATTTGGGGGGTGTTCGTCAAGGGGGGGCCGAGAAAAAAGGGGGATCCCAAAACGCGTTTTTCCCATGTTAATTTCCATAGGGCAGTTGGCCTCACTTTTAGCTCGAACGGCCGAATGGATTTGCATGAAACTTGGCAAAATTGTAGGGACTGTTAGCCCGATGTGCCTTTGCTAGGTCTCAATATATGTGCTCCAGTGGATTTTGATAAATTAACGTTCAAAAAAATATATATATCTGTGACAGCGCTCCGGGTAGCGCTCCGGTTCGCGTACTTTTCGCGTAACGGAACTTTGCGAAGCGAAGCTCATTGGCTCTCCGGTGTCTGTCAACATTCTAAACAGTCCGGAGCGGTCGCCATCTTGTCTCTCTGTAGGATTGAGAGACAAGAGGAGGCCAAAACGAAGGGGGAAATGACTATAAGGGGGCATAGTAGATCCTCCCTGACCCCCTAGGTTTGATGTGGAGGCTTTAAAAGGGCCCCGCGGGGCAAAAAAAAAATAAAAAAAATAAAAAAAACATTTTTTTTTCGTGGGGAGCGCCCGGTACGCTTTTGTGCAATGGGCGGTGGTAATCTAAATGATGAGGAGGGGGGGGGGCAGCGTTCAAAGCACATCAGCGTGCATAAACACGAAAATCTTTTTATCTACCACGTACTTGACTTATCTCTCTGAGATGCATTCCCTTGTGTTTCGGCAATGGTAGTCTGTTCATTACATAGATTGCCCGAGGGCGGTAGTACAGACCGCGCGTAGGAAAGGGTCAAAAGCCAGGGGTATAGGAGTATGTAACAAGCGAGCCATTTAATTGAAAAAACTAAACGTTACAAACGGTTGCAGGATCAGTGAAGGTTGATTTTATAATTGAAAGTATAACAGGATCAGTTACAATAAAATCGAACATACGCACACCATGGGCGAGTATCATGGGTAACATTATTTCGAAGCTTTATTAATACAATAATCAATAATGAAAAAACGACATCAATAGGGTTGTCTGTATTCCCAGTCAGTACCCTTCCCCGCCCGCCATGTGCATAAAGACCGCATACATCCCCCATAACGTCAAGGCTAAGTAACTAGAACGTCATAAGGAGTTCCAAGTCGCTCCCATACTGGCGCCATTTTGGTTGAGGCCAGGCAGGTTCAGAGTATAGTTCAATGTCTCCAATAAGTAGCGGCAGGACCAGAATCCCTTTCGGCAGTTCTGGCTTCGTCATTACGAGCACTAGAAAACAAGACATTCTGGGCAATACCACCCTTGACGCAGCTCTTTATTCCTCAAGATGGTGTCTTTCAAAAGCCAGGGGTATAGGAGTATGTAACAAGCGAGCCATTTAATTGAAAAAACTAAACATGACAAACAGTTGTAGGATCAGTGAAGGTTTATTTTTTAATTGAAAGTATAACAGGATCAGTTACAATAAAATTGTCCATATGCACACCATGGGCGAGTATCATGGGTTACATTACTTTGAAGCTTTATTAATACAATAATCAATAATGAAAAATCGACATCAATAGGGTTGTCCGTATTCCCAGTCAGTACCCTTCCCCGCCCGCCATGTGCACAAAGACCGCATACATCCCCCATAACATCAAGGCTAAGTAACTAGAACGTCATAAGGAGATGCAAGTTGCTCCCATACTGGCGCCATTTTGGTCGAGGCCAGGCAGGTCCAGAGTATAGTTTAATGTCTCCAATAAGTAGCGGCAGGACCAGAATCCCTTTCGGCGGTTCTGGCTTCCTTATTACGAGCACTAGAAAACAAGACATTCTGGGCAATACCACCCTTGACGCAGCCCTTTATTATACAAGATGGTGTCTTTCAAAAGCCAGGGGTATAGGAGTATGTAACAAGCGAGCCATTTAATTGAAAAAACTAAACGTGACAAACGGTTGCAGGATCAGTAAAGGTTGATTTTATAATTGAAAGTATAACAGGATCAGTTACAATAAAATCGAACATACGCACACCATGGACGAGTATCATGGGTAACATTATTTCGAAGCTTTATTAATACAATAATCAATAATGAAAAATCAACATCAATAGGGTTGTCTGTATTCCCAGTCAGTACCCTTCCCCACCCGCCATGTGCACAAAGACCGCATACATCCCCCATAACGTCAAGGCTAAGTAACTAGAACGTCATAAGGAGTTGCAAGTCGCTCCCATACTGGCGCCATTTTGGTCGAGGCCAGGCAGGTCCAGAGTATAGTTCAATGTCTCCAATAAGTAGCGGCAGGACCAGAATCCCTTTCGGCAGTTCTGGCTTTGTCATTACGAGCACTAGAAAAAAAGACATTCTGGGCAATACCACCCTTGACGCAGCCTTTTATGCTACAAGATGGTGTCTTCCATTCAGAAAATATTGTTGGCAGCATTTTGAAAGCAAAGATAAACGGCCGTTCTCCTAGTGAGTCTCACATTGTTACATTTATGACGAATGTTGAAGAGTAGTATGTAGAAAATCTGAAGCCATCGTTCTACAAACTCTCAACCAGCCTTGGATGGAAAAATCCTGAAGAATGTACAAACTGAAAACCAGTTTTTGTTTGCATAGCATCAGCAGCAACACTTGAGTCAGCTTTGTGTGAAGCCGCCATCTTGATCCAATCAATACCGTCCCCTTGCACACATTCAGGGACCAGGCCGCAGAACGTGTCTTCAGGTCAAACGGATTGTGGGACAAGGTGCAGAATGGAAGAGTCACCAAAAGGCAAAAAGTTCCGCCGGACCCCGGGAGCATCTCAGGGACCAAGCAACATACCATATCCAGAGTCCTTCCTACAGCCTCTGCCTTCCTTCTTACCTAGTTATGGTTCTTTCACTCCCACTCCAGGCTTTTAGTCTGTGGATGGAAAACCATGAACCTACACTCACCTATGAAAATCTTACTATTGATGCTTGACTGAGGCCAAGGAGATCAGAGTGCATGTCTGTGTAAGGTGATGTACCTCTGGGGAGACAAGGTCCAGAATGGAAGAGTCGCTGTATCGCAAGAGTGGGTGAAATTACCCGGATGGCGGGTGAGACGCTGTAATAGCAAGAGCAGGCGCAACTCAGCTGGCCGAGAGAGACTTGGGGAGGGGGAAGGAGCTAAGCGCCCCCTCCAAGTCCGCGCCACCACACCGCCCCTGGGGGGCCTCCGTCAAGCGGTTCAGGGAGGAACCGCAGGCAGCCGTTCTTCAGATCAGTGGCTCTCACCGGCAAGGCTCCCCTCCGTCAGCAGCAATCGTTGGCGCTGTGGTTGCGGCCGGAGGCCTCACCTAGTCAATGCCCCGGCCTCTCCATGTCGTAGGCCGCAAGAGTAATCGCAACTCAGCTGACCGAGAGAGACTTGGGGAGGAGGCAGGAGCTAAGCGCCCCCTCCCAGTCCGCGCCACCACACCGCCCCTGGGGGGCCTCCGTCAAGCGGTTCAGAGAGGCACCGCAGGCAGCCGTTCTTCAGATCAGTGGCTCTCACCGGCAAGGCTCCCCTCCGTCAGCAGCAATCGTTGGTGCTGTGGTTGCGGCCGGAGGCCCCGCCTAGTCAACGCCCCGGCCTCTCCATGTCGTAGGCTGCAAGAGTGGTCGCAACTCAGCTGGCCGAGCGAGACTTGCGGAGGGGGCAGGAGCCAAGCGCCCCTTCCCAGTCCGCAGCACTACACCGCCCCTCGGGGGCCTCCGTCAAGCGGCTCAGTGAGGCACCGCAGGCAGCGGTTCTTTAGATCACAACAGAGTCTCATGCTCGATCGATTGAGCTGGCCGAATCAGGCAACAAGAAGGTGTGGGGGGGGGCACCTCTTGCTCAACCACCACATGAGGAGGTGATACTCTCTTCCTAGGAGGTTGTGGTGGTGGTGGGGGTCCACTAGCTGCAGCAATCATTGAAGCCATTTGTAAGGTAGTCAATGTAGGTCTTTCTCTCATAAAAATGAAAGTCAGAGTGAGGAAAAAAGGTGGGGCTTTCATCATTTGGGATAAAAAAAATGTTCTAAACCAATGAAAAGTGTTATTTTTAGGTCACATGACCTAGCCTTACATCATTAGGAACCCAAAAGTGAAATGAACCAATGAAAAGTTTTATTAACAAGTCACATGACCTGTTATGCTTACGTTACGCGCTCCGCGCCGCGCCCCGGATCGCTTCCGGGTAGCTGCTTTTCGCGCCTCGCGCACCGGAGCACTTCCGGGTGCGCTAACGCGGCGCGTCATATGACAGAAGGGACAGGCAACAAGAACCATCAGTCAAAGAGGGGAGGGCAAGTTCTTCTCTACCGGGTCACGTTGGGGCTCCACCGGAACTGATCGAATTGGTAGTCTACAGTGTTTCTGGATGTTTCAGACTGAAGCTGGCGTCAGCATGAGAGCATTCCGTGGCTACGTCGTGGCCATTCCGCGAGCAATCATGGCAGTCGCTCCCCACCGGAAGTCTGCGGGAGTCGGGGGCCCCGGTGACTCTTGTAGAATCTTTAAGGCTGAGGGGACGCTTTTGGGAATGGGGCCCATGCCCTAGCAGTCAAGCGTCCGAGTTCCAGGGTTGCCCAGAGCCATCCTTGCAGGCCAGGCCCAAGTCTGTGGAGCCGACCTCCATTTCCTGAGCTCCGTGGCAGCCGCCTGTCGCTGTACTGCAAGAGTGGGTGCAATTCATCCGGATGGCGGGTGAGATGCTGTAATAACAAGAGCAGGCGCAATTCAGCTGGCCGAGCGAAGCCCTGTGCGGCAGGAGCGGCCGCAACTCAGGTGGCCGAGTGAAGCGCTGGGGTGTAGCTGAGAAACCTCCACCTGGGGAGGTGGGGGAGGCTCGTTTGCGCCGCCTCTCCCTTCCAGTGCACCCCACGCCATCAAGCGCCCGAGTTTCAGGGTTGCCCGGAGCCATCCTTGCAGGCCAGGCCCAAGTCTGTGGAGCCGACCGCCATTTCCTGAGCTCCGTGGCAGCCGCCTGTCGCTGTACTGCAAGAGTGGGTGCAATTCATCCGGATGGCGGGTGAGATGCTGTAATAACAAGAGCAGGCGCAATTCAGCTGGCCGAGCGAGGCCCTGTGCCGCAGGAGCGGGCACAACTCAGGTGGCCGAGTGAAGTGCTGGGGTGTAGCTGAGAAACCTCCACCTGGGGAGGTGGGGGAGGCTCGTTCGCGCCGCCTCTCCCTTCCAGTGCACCCCACGCCGTCTCCTGGCGCAGGTATATGTGATGGTTGGACCAGGGCACCGCAGGACGTGTCTTCAGGTCAAACTGATTGTGGGACAAGGTCCAGAATGGAAGAGTCACCAAAAGGCAACAAGTTCCGACTGACCCCGGGAGCCGACCGCCTATGTCGGGGGTGATCTCAGGCCACACCAGGGCAACAAGACTTGGGGAGGGGGCAGGAGTCAAGCGCCCCCTCAGAGTCCGCGCCACC
The DNA here is from genome assembly GCF_964263255.1 of Lissotriton vulgaris. Lineage (NCBI taxonomy): Eukaryota > Metazoa > Chordata > Amphibia > Caudata > Salamandridae > Lissotriton > Lissotriton vulgaris. The sequence continues at coordinate 651,609,642 of NC_141696.1, read as the reverse complement.
ACAACACCCCTCGGGGCCTCCATCAGGCGGCTCAGGGAGGCACCACAGGCAGCGGTTCTTCAGATCAGTGGCTGTCAGCAGCGATCGTTGGCGCTGTGGTTGCGGCCGGAGGCCCCGCCTAGTCAACGCCCCGGCCTCTCCATCTCGTAGGCCGCAGAGTAGTCGGGGAGAAATCCCGGGAACGGCGGCATGCATTTGGATCGATGTTGCAGCAGGCTGCCATGTAAATAGTTATTTAATAAAACGTTTTACCCTGTTACTTTGCTGGTGTGTTGTATATATTTATAATATTTGCATAGGGTTTGTCGTTGTTTTGGGCGGGGTGGGCGGCGGAGCCGAGCTGTCTTGCAGCCATCATGGCATCGAGCTCAGTTCCTCTCACTAGTTTCATATTTCTCATGAGGGGTTGTTCCTAATGTTTCTATTTTAGCGAGGTCAAAAAGAGATCCCATTAGTGGCTACTGATTTTGCTTGATTCCTTTTGTTGTTTCTAACGATTTTTACACTATCTGCAAAGACTAAACAGAGTATTGCGACTCTGTGCTTGTTTGTAAATAGAGAATGAACCAAAGAGAACCAATTCTAAAACAGTAAATGCTTGGATAACAATCAATTAAATGGAGAGGGAAGCAGGCACGACGGATTACAACGGGGGCAAAGGCCTGCGTTACCTACCCTTCACTATCTGCAAAGAAAGAATACTCCTAAAAGAAAAGAGGGGGGGCAGCGTTCAAAGCACATCAGCGTGCATAGACACAAAAATGTTTTTACCTACCACGTACTTGACATTTTAAAGCTTTTGATATTTGCTATTAAAAAACCATTGAAATTCACTGAAAAAACCATAGGTTATAGACCATATATAGTTAGGAATTAGCATTTACAAAACCTTGAAAATTCACTGAAAAAACCATGGGTTATAGACCATATATAGTTAGGAATTAGCATTTACAAAACCTTATTTTACTCACACAAAACCATTGAAATTCCATATATATAGTTAGTTGCACTAACTATATATCGCGCACCCGCAATCCACTGCTGATGATGTCACATAATACATCATTCATGACATGGTCATTGACATCACTGATGACATCACTGATGACAACTCAAATGACATCACTGATAATATCATTCATGTGATAATACGATGAACCTCTTCAGACTCTAATCAGTGTAAACAGACACTCACAGATTGTCACTCATCCATGGAGTTACTCATACATCTAGTCAGTCATGCAAAGAATCAATCACACCTCCATTTCCTCAACTATACAGTTATACACACCTTACTAATTAAAACATATACTAACACATATTTACTCTCCTATACGATCCCTGATACAAGTTCACAATGATCCATACAGCCACTCACACATTTATTAGCTCTTATGCACGGTTATATATGTCAACTCTCACATGTACTGTGTTTTACATATGTACTTACTTTGACATGTTGCACTAAGATATCCATTCACTCACCAATACACTCATGCACACAGTCAACCGCCCATGCAGCTGTTTCCACATGCACTTTTGAACCCATACATCTAGTGAATCAACTGCTCACACATCTATGCACAGAGTCATGCACCTCCCAGCCACTCACACACATACTCAGTCTCCCATACAAATACTTGGGCAACCAATGAATATCCCATATAGTTACTCATATAGCTACTGATTAACACATTCAGCAGTTTACAGAGCAACAGACATAATGATGCACAAATTAAGACAGTTTAGTCACTAACCCATGCACTCAGTGAGACACATTTAATCACTCTCTCATACAGTCAGTCATGCACCTTTTAAATCCTTCATCCAGACACTTATACATCCACTCATTCTTCAATATGTAAGACATATTTTAACTTTACAGAAACATACAGTCACTGGATGATGTCATCAGTGATGTCATCAGTGATGTCACTGACCATGTAATGAATGATGTAATATGTGACATCATCAGCAGTGGATTGCGGGTGCGTGATATATAGTTAGTGCAACTAACTATATATGCGAATTTCAATGGTTTTGTGTGAGTAAAATAAGGTTTTGTAAATGCTAAACCCAAACTATATATGGTCTATATATGGTTTATAACCTATGGTTTTTTCAGTGAATTTTCAAGGTTTTGTAAATTCTAATTCCTAACTATATATGGTCTATAACATATGGTTTTTTCAGTGAATATATATATATATATATATATATATATATATATTCAATGAAAAAACATAGGTTTCACACATGTTATAGTTAGGTGGACATTCCACTCATACAAAACCATTGAAATTCCCCAGTTATAGTTAGTTCGGCTAACTATAACTCTCGCGCCCACAATGCACTGCTGATGACGTCACATATTACATCACTCATGACATGGTCAGTGATATTACTCATGACATCACTGATGACATCTCAAATGACATCACTGATGACATCACTGATGACATCATCTAGTGAATGTGTGTCTTTCTGAAAAATAAATATTTTTATATATGTATATCTAAAGGTCGATGGAAGAATAAATGGATAAATAAGTGTCTAAATGGATGTTTTTTTGTAAAATGGATTGCATAACTGACTTATTAAGTGTATCTTAGTAAATACAATCATTAACGAGTAATGTTTAAATATATAAATATCTGTATCAGTGTCTCACTTTGTGTATAAGTGGCTGCATGGGTTGGTGAGTAGCTACATGAGTGTGTATATGGGTTATTAGTTGTTTTTTTGAGTATCAGTATGAGTGTCTGTATGGTTCGATGGGGGATATTACTTAGCGCATAGATGCATGAATGACTGACTAACTGTTTGTATGGGTTTTGAGGACAGCACGTGTGCAGGACTGTATGGGTGGATGAGTGTGTGTATGGGTGTGTTAGTGAGTGAATAACTGTCTCAATAGTATCTTTATGAGTAACTACATATGTTTAAAACTAGTATATGCGAGTATTGATGTATATAAGTGAGTATATGTGAGAGTGAGAGATTGGAAGAGTTCCTGTATAAAATAAATGAGTATGTGTTTCCATAAGTGATTGTTTAAGAGAGTAAGTATGTGTACGTTTCTATAGAAGTAAGTGCAGTGGTGTGGTTATAGCTGTATATGAAAGTAAATGGATGTTTTGTTTGCATGTGTGAGTATGTGTGTGAGTAACTCTATGGATGAGTGAAATGTCCAGCTAACTATAACATGTGTGAAACCTATGTTTTTTTCAGTGAATTTCTGAGGATTTTTAAATGCTAATTCCCAACTATAACGTGGCTGAAACCTATGTTTTTGACAGTGAATTTCTAAGGTTTTTTAAATGCTAATTCCCAACTATAACGTGGCTGAAACCTATGGTTTTTTCAGTGAATTTCAAAGGTTTTATAAATGATAATTTTTAAATGTATTAATTGTTATATTTTTTTCATACTGATTTACTACATTGTTTTAAACTATTTACTTTTTAGATATTTTATTTTTAAAATTACATTACATATTTTTTATATAAATTAATTTTTTTTAAAAAAAATATTGAAATTTAATTTTTTCTTTTTTCTTTTATATATTTTTTAATTTTTATATATTTTATATAGCAGGCAATGATATCCTATGGAAGGAAATTCAAGTTACTGGTAAGTACAGTTAAAATTACTTTTCAGGATCAGTACTGAGCTGAAAGATGCAGCACTGAGGTCTCTCCTGCTAACAGGTGAGTAAATCGGAATTCGTAATTCAGCTGATTTTAGAGGAATATTTTAAAGTTCCAAAACTCCACACTTAGAAGAATTTCCAAGTGAAACCAGTCAATGTTAGCCTATGGAAGGAAATTCAAGTTACTGTAAGTATGGTTAGAATTACTTTTCAGGATCAGTAGTGGGCTGAAAGATACAGCAGTGAGGTCTCGCCTGATAACAGGTGAGTAAATCGGAATTCGTAGTTCGGCTGATTTTAGAGAAATTTTTTAAAGTTCTAAAACTCAACACAGATCCCTGCCCCTGACCCTACCTGTCCCCAACTAGAGGCTTTCAGCCCTATATCCAAAGAAGATTTTTGTATTATCTTTTCCACTATTAAAAGCGGCTCTCCCTCAGACCCAGTCCCGATGCACATTCTTAAACAAACTTTAAACATCATTGCCCCGGTAGCCACGGAGTTACTCAACTCGTCGCTATCTTCGGGCATAGTGCCCCCGAGCTGGAAACAGGCCAGAGTCAAAACACTTTTAAAGAAACCAGGAATAGACACCTCCGATCTGGCCAACTTTCGCCCGATCTCGCTTCTACCTGGACTAAGCAAAGTGGCCGAAAAAGTGGTGAATAAGCAGATCTCCGAGTACCTAGAGGTTAACCATCTCCTCAGTGACTCTCAGACTGGTTTTCGTCCGGGTCAGGCAACAGACACCGCCCTTTTGGCGGTGACTGAAGAGGTAAGATGCATCTTGGATTCAGGGGGATCAGTAGCTCTGATCCTCCTGGATCTAAGCGCTGCATTCGATACTGTGGATCATGCTGTCCTGGTCCAACGCCTGGCCTTGCTGGGCATCTCAGGATCAGCCCTCAAATGGCTGCAGTCCTACTTGGAGGAGAGATCCTTCAGGATCTGGGAAAATGGGTCCATGTCAGAGCCCTTCCCTCTTCAGTGTGGGGTGCCGCAGGGCTCCTCCCTCAGCCCCACACTGTTTAATGTCTACATGGCCCCGCTGGAGAAGGTGATAGCCCCATTCGGGGTTAAAGCTATAAGTTATGCTGACGACACGCAGCTTGTCGTCTCGCTGTCGCAACATGAGGGCAGCTCGGTTGATCTCCCAGATTGTCTTACAGCCATTTCCTCCTGGATGTCCAGTTCAAAACTTAAACTAAATGGATCTAAGACGGAGATCATGCTCCTAGGCAACCAATTCACCCCTCTGCCCCCTGAGATGTGGCCTGCCTGTATGGGAGATCTTCCACCCCCTAAGCAGCAAATAAAAAGCCTCGGGATTTGGTTCGAACCCCAACTGACCTTCAAGACCCATGCGCAGAAAGTGGTTGGAGGCTGCTTCGGCTTGCTCCGGGCAGCCCGGAAGGTACTCCCTCTCCTTCCGTTTCAATCTAGAAAGCTGTTAATCCAGGGCTTGATCTTGTCCAAACTGGATTATGGTAACTCCCTTTTCCTCGCAGCCCCTCTAGCTACCATCAAGACTCTTCAGCGAGCTCAGAATGCCGCAGCCAGGTTGCTGATGGGGGCGCCGAGACGGGCCTCAGCCAAACCATTGCTGAATGCCCTGCACTGGCTCCCCATCCAAGAGCGGGTCTCTTTCAAGTCTCTCTGTATTGCACATAAGACTCTGCAAGGTAAAGGCCCTCCAGCCTTGAGAGGTTTGATCCGACCTTACAAGTCGATCAGGGCCCTTCGCTCGGATGGAGAAAATCTGGCCATTGTCCCATGAGTGAGGAAAGCACGAACAGGAGGCCGACGGTTCTCTCTGAATGTGTCAAACAAATGGAATGCTCTCCCTAGAGAACTCCGAATGGAACCGGATCACTTGAAATTCAGACGAGCACTTAAAACCTTTTTGTTCCCTACCACCCTCTAACCTTGCTTGCTTGAGTTCACCAGGTTCAGATTAGGATTAGCGCTGGGACGCTCCAGGGCAGCCATGCGCTCTACAAGTCCAAATCAAATCAAATCAAATCAAATCAAATCACTTAGAAGAATTTCCATGTGAAACCAGTCAATGTTAGCCTATGGAAGAAATTCAAGTTAGTGTAAGTACGGTTAGAATTACTTTTCAGGATTAGTAGTGGGCTGAAATATGCAGCACTGAGGTCTCTCCTGATAACATGTGAGTAAATCGGAATTCGTAGTTCGGCTGATTTTAGAGGAATAATTTAAAGTTCCAAAACTCCACACTTAGAAGACTTTCCAAGTGAAACTAGTCAATGTTAGCCCATAGAAGGAAATTCAAGTTATTGTAAGGACTGTTAGAATTACATTTCAGGATCAGTACTGGGCTATTTGGCCCTCAGGGACCATCAGTATTGAGAGAAAATTAATTCCCCAACTTAAAACATGTCACAGGGTGTTTTTTCACAGTGTTGAAGGAAAGGGGAGTGGCCTTAGATGACATGTCTGCAAACACGTCCTGTGGCGTATTTTAAGTTGGGGAATTAATTCCTCCTCATTCCTGAGGCTCCCTGGGGGCCAACTAGCCCACCAGGTACCTCCAGTATGCGCTGCTCCGTGGCGCTTACTGCAGGTACCTGGGGAGCTAGTTGGCCCCCTTGGAACCTCAGAATTTGACAAGGAATTAATTCCCTAACTTAAACCACGCCACAGGGTGTGTTTGCACACATGTGAACTCAGACCTTCCCCATTCATTCACCACTGTGCAAACACGCCCATGGCATGTTTTAAGTTGGGGTATTAACTCCCCTTGAATCCTGAGGGTGCCTGGGGTGCAACTAGCCCACCAGCTACCTCTAGTAAGCGCCACAGAGCTGTGTTGCAGAGAGGTGTAAAAAGGGGCGTGGCCTAAGAACACCGCTCTGAAACGCAGCCCCCTGGCACATAATGGAAGTTCCTGGTGTGCTAGTTGGCCCCCAGGGACCCCCAGTATTCAAGGGGAATTCATTCCCCCTCTGCAAACGTGCCAGGGAGCATGTTTGCAGAGTGCTGCATGAAGGGGGCATGGCCTCCGGCACGATACCGGTGTATTTCTTTTTTTTTTAAGAAGGGGGGCTGTGTAGCCACCCTTCTTTTTCTATTTTTTTTTGCCCTGGGAACCCCATTTCACAGGGCTTGCCCCCTAATTTTTTTAATAAAAAAATGGCAAGGGGGCCTGCATGGCCCCCCTCCAGAGCCTTCTTTCAGCCCCGGGGACCCCATCCCCCGGGGCTCTGCCTCATTTTAAAAAAAACATTTCTTGTGGAGGGGGCCATTTGGCCCCCCTCCCGGGTCACTTCTGGCTGCGGGAATCCCATCCCCAGGGGCCGGCCCTTTTTTATTTTTATTTTTAATTTTTTTTAATTTCATTTTTGGGAGGGGGCTGCATGGCCCCCCTCCTGGGTAACTAATAGCCCCGGGGACCCCACCCCCCGGGGCTGGCACACTCTGTTGGGAACCATTGGGGGGGTCCCCATTCCCTCCTCGGGCCCAGCCGGCTCCCCGCCTCCTGTGGGAGCTGCCATTGCTTTTCTACATGGGGAACAGCTAACATGCTGCTCCCCATGTGGAAAAGCAATAGGCTTTGGTTTTTTGAAGATAGAGCAGGTTTCCTGCCCTCTCTTTCAAAAACGAAAGGGGTTTGCTATGGTAGGGCGGCACCCCGGGACAATGCAGGAGCCGATCCTGGGGGGTGGCGGTCCCCAGGACCACCACAAGGCTCCAGGAAGGGTGCCTCGTGGCCCACCTGCCCAACATTTAAAAGCCCCGGGTGTGGTGGTCCCCGGGGCTGGGGGTCCGTCGTGGACCCCTCAATTTAAAAATGTAGTGCCCCGGGGAGGTGGCGGTCCCCGGGGCATGTGGGGGGGTTGAGCCCCCACACACTGTTACTTTTTTTAAAAAAAAGAAGCCCAGAGGTTGGCAGTCCCCGGGGCTGTGGGGGGCCATGAGCCCCCCCACACATGTATCGTTAAAGCCCCGGGGGGGTGGTGGTCCCCGGGGCAGAAGGGCCCCTCTGGGCCCCCCATTATAAATAACTACATTGCCCGATGGATTTGGCCCCCCAGGGGGCTAATTAACATTAAAGCAGGCTTCGTTTTTTTTTCATGGGATACGCGCATCTGGTGATTTAAAAAAAAAATGGGTCCTTGGGGGTCCTTGTGGTACCCCCTGAGCAGGCCTAGGGTATCAGGGTGTTTCTACCCTGCCCCCTTTGCGTCTTTTGTGCACTTGTTTTTCAGTTTTCTTGTGCCAAGACACATGATGGCTACCAACACTACCTGGTTTGGAGTGTAGACAGACAGTTGACAGTCAATTAGCATGCAGCTCGTGCTCGTAAGGGTACGCGTGCCCTACGCGACCATAGATATATCTCTGATGTTACTTTTGATTTTCTCAGGAACTACTGCACGGATTTACACCATTTAACAAAAAGCAGGATCTGTGAGCCAAATTCTACCTTTTTGCCAAATTTAGTGTAATTCCGTTAAGCAGTTCGGGCTGTAGCCGTGTCTAAAGGTCCCTATGGAAAATTGCATGGGGAAAACATGTTTTGGGATTCCCCCTTTTTTTCTTCGCCCCCGCTTGACGAATCACCCCGAAACTTTCAGGATAGAAGTGGAGCGCCCCATCTTCTTGTAGAATTTCGTGAAGATTAGTCAACCGGCGCTAAAGTTATTCCAGATAGAATGTTGTGGATTTCCTATGGAAACTAGGTCCTAACTATAACAACCTACTGGCAACCGCCAGTAGGTAATATATATATACCTTTGCAGTGTACATGCTGCAATGCTTATGTGGTAAACAATATATAGGAAGCACAGTGTGCCCCCTAAAGAAACGTATATTGGAACACACTCGCACAATACAAAATAGGGACAATACCTATGCTATTGCAAGCACATGGACACACATAAAGACAAAACATGGCTGGACATTAGGTACTCAGGTCTAGCAACAGTACCTCCGCATGAACGAGGAGGTAACCACACACAGAAACTGTGGAGGTTGGAATCACATATGATCATGAGATTTAAACCCAAATACCCGATGGGGCTGAACGGAGATGAGGAGTTATTTGTTCATCTCTAAAACCGCACAGATACAAATGACTAGAAAGTATAACTGCTGCCATACTACCAACAAGTCTTTGAGAAGCAAGTATAAACCAATACAAGGGATGGGAGATATTGCCTAAGGAACTAGGGAAACAAGTGGAATCTGCCACTGCTGGAATAAAAATCAAATAATTGTAATATAAATAGATTTTTAGTGAAATTGAACATTAAGCACACGTAATAAATGAGGAACGCACAAATGTCCTAAATCGAACCTTTTCTGATGCTGGAATGCCGTACCAAGGGATGAGGGCCCTCAGCCCCAAAATAATTTCTTTTGAGACATGTGACAATGGTTCACACAACCATCTGTGAAAATAATATTCAGATATGGTTTAGTAAATCATGGTGCATCCATGTTTTTCAAGTGCCATGCTTCTACTTTAGAAGCAGACACTAGTGTGGACATAACATAAATGACAATATGTGTAACACTCTTGAGCGACACCCCCGCATCAGAAAATAAAAAATAAAAAATAAAAAGCCAACAAACAGTGAGGCAATAAAGTTTGTTAAATGTGAAAAAACATGAAGAAACATAAAAAACTACTATTCCCATAATGCACTATAAGAGGTATCAATGCATATGTATATCAAGGGAAAGAGAGAAAGAACTAATGTACCATACTACCGTGATCAGGAACTACGGTTCGAAACGCGTAGGAGAACGACACGTTTGTGAAATAAAACTATCTTGAATTTATTTATTTATTTATTTTATTTTTATTTGAAAAGTTTTATATAGCGCTGGCCCGACCCGGAGGTATCAGAGCGCTTTACATGAGGATAAGCGAGTTACAGGTTGCATCAATTAAATACAAAAATCACATAGGGAGGTGAGGGGGAGGGAAGAAAACACAGTGGGGCAACGAGGAAAACAGTGTCAGATGACCGGCTGGGTAGGTGACATCCGAGGGGGTGAAACCTAGGACAGACTCCTCTATAGCTGCATATGACAGTTCCACCGGGCATCGGCCAAGGTTGCTCGTGCACCGAGGTAAGTACAAACAGTTTTGGTATCCGCCCAGAGTTAGGGGTTACATAGTTGCATCATTAAATCAAAGAATCATGGAGGGAGGCAAACACCAAGGGGAATCGAGGAAAACAATGTCAGATGACCGGCTGGGTAGGTGACGTCTGAAGGGGTGAAACCAGGGCCAGACTCCTCTACAGCTGCGTATGGCAGCTCAACCGGGAATCAGCCAAGGTTGCTCGTGCACCGAGGTAAGTACAAACAGTTTTGGTATTCGCCCAGGGGGCATCGTTAAAGGTACACCAAACGTTCCATCAAAGTTCTACCGGGCATGGGCCATGTTGATCCGGCTCCATGCTATGCATAATGTTCATGGTTTCATTCCTGGGGCATCTTCACAGATCAATTAGCAGCACCCATACTGGAGTTACTGTGAAACTAAGACTTACTGTAGGGTTGATAGTCGCTCTGCCTGTCGTCTCCTCAGCCTCCCTGTGCTTGCTCTATACACCCAGGCGAATGATTCAGGGCAGCAGCACAGGCAGCGGGATTACCTCCACTTTTCCATGCTCTCGGGCCCAGCCCTCTGCTTAATGAATGATCTCTGTGTTTCCACCCACGCTTTCCTGCAGCAGTGGGGCTCAGGGGTGTAATGATATGTCCCAAGTAGCCAGTCACAGGTGCCCCAGTACAGCCCTGTGTCTGCGTCATGCTCCTCATCTGCCGTGGTCCTCCTATCCAGCGCTCGGTGTAATTTAACAGGCACACACTCCCAGTCTGGCAGCCACTTTTCACCCCGCAGAGTTGTTGCTCAATACTCCCTATGCTGTGGGGTTGGCCCAGTGCTTTCTCACCTCTCAGCACTGTAATTCAGGTTACAGAGCGCCCGCTCCAGCGCTCCTCACATGATCCACACATACCGGGTTCCCGATCGTCTGGTGTCCATTCACCACACCTCCCTGGTCTGCAGTGCACCTCCGCTGCCATCAGGGCCCGTCATCACGGCCCACATACACCATTTTCTTATTGCAACACAGCGCCGCAATGTCCAGGAGATCGCGCCCGTTAACCTCATCCAAAGAACCGTCACTCCTACTGCATTCCACCACAGGTCTGTACACCTCAACCCCTCCTGGCAGCTCGCACACTCAGCTCAAGTCCGATCTTGGCATAGAGCGCCATCTCAGAACCTAGCCGTTATCTTGGAAGCTCCGCACTCGGCGCTCAGGCAGGTAATTATCTGCTTTTTCACGTCTGCAGCAGGACAAAAACGCCCCGCTAGCAGCCTAGCCTGGGCACCAGGAATTCCGCCACCAGGATTGCGGTAAGGAACCTCACTGTTGGACCAAGATTATTTCCTGCAGGGGAGAACTGGGGACACACCTCTTGAGCCCGCAGCTTACCAAGAGGTGTGCCGTGAAATTACTTTTGTGAGAAATAATTGCGAGACCTTGTCCTGGTATCGACACGGGCACCAACTGAAACAGTGCTCCCTCTGTGCTGGACAATTTGAGCAGTGATATATATATATAGCAGCTGCTTATTCCAATTTGTCAACCTATGCACCTGAACCCTCCCCTTTCAGACCTAAATCAATTTTCTATCCACCAATGCCTAAAGACAACATAGACTTGTTTGCAGAGAGAGTGATAAAAGACCTCAAAGACCTGGCTTTGGCAAGCAGCACAAATTTCCATAGGAAAATCCCCTACACAATCAAAAGTCATTTTACATGTAAAACTGACCATGCAGTTTATGTGCTTAGCTGCACTTGCAAAAACTGTATGTAGGAAGCACGATTCATCCTGTCCATGTAAGAATCTTGCAGCACTTGCGCGCCATCAGCAATGATGACCTGACTTATCCCTTTGCAAGACACGTAAACACTGACCACAAGAGCAATATAGATGAATTAACATATTTCGTAATTGATCATGTGGCACCAAATCCAAGAGGTGGAAACAGAGTACAAGCACTCAGATGGTTAGAGTCTAAGTATATTATTCAGCTAAATTCAAAGATTCTGAATGGCCACAACACTGATGAAGCACTAAGTGTCCATCTATAATTGTATCATAGACTATCACATTGTCTCAATGAACCCCTCGCGCTCAGAAATTATATCCACCAGCTGTTTTAACATCTAGCTTCACCATCTTTTTGCAATTTTTTAAACCCTCACATATTCACTTCTTTTGTCTATTTAATCAATTTGTCAATCACTCCTATCACAAAACGACATTAGGACCTTATACGTGACACAGACTCTGCCTCCCCTTTTCTGACCACTTTGCTTCGGTTTCTCATTTTTCAAAACCTCACACAATCCAATAATACCACCGTTTCCATCACATTACTCATGACTAGGTGGGGTTAAGCTGAAAACCAGGGGTTACACAAGATGCAGTTTCCTGAATGTTACCTTGCCCACTTGGGCGGAATTGTATTGGTTTGTAGTTATCCAGTGTATTCATGTCTCATTTATGTAATAAAATGTATCTCATGTGCCTGTATATCACGAGAACATACGGCATCCTGTGCTTTTCAATCTCTACACTATGTATCAATTATAATTACGAGAAACAAAAACATTGCTCTACTACACAAAAATGTTTTGTGTATATGCGATGCTGTCAGTGATGTCATCAGTGATGTCACTGACCATGTCATGAATGATGTAATATGTGACATCATCAGCAGTGGATTGCGGGTGCGCGATATATAGTTAGTGCAACTAACTATATATGCGAATTTCAATGGTTTTGTGCGAGTAAATTAAGGTTTTGTAAATGCTAATTCCTAACTATATATGGTCTATAACCTATGTTTTTTTCAGTGAATTTTGAAGGTTTTGTAAATGCTAATTCCTAACTATATATGGTCTATAACCTATGTTTTTTTCAGTGAATTTCAATGGTTTTTTAATAGCAAATATCAAAAGCTGTAAAATGTCAAGTACGTGGTAGGTAAAAACATTTTCGTATTTATGCACGCTGATGTGCTTTGAACGCTGCCCCCCCCCTCCTCTTTTCTTTTAGGAGTAATCTCTCTTTGCAGATATTGAAGGGTAGGTAACACAGGCCTTTGCCCCCGTTGTAATCCGTCGTGCCTGCTTCCCTCTCCATTTGATTGATTGTTATCCTAGCATTTATTGTTTTGGAATTGGTTCTCTTTGGTTCATTCTCTATTTACAAACAAGCACAGAGTCGCAATACTCTGTTTAGTCTTTGCAGATAGTGAAAAATCGTTAAAAAACAAAAGGAATCAAGCAAAATCAGTAGGCCACTAATGGGATCTCTTTTTGGCCTCGCTAAAATAGAAACATTATGAACAACCCCTCATGACAAATACGAAACTAGTGAGAGGAACTGAGCTCGACACCATGATGGCTGCAAGACAGCTCGGCTCCGCCGCCCACCCCACCCTTAATAACGACAAACAGTATGCAAATATTATAAATATATACAACACACCAGCAAAGTAACAGGATAAAATGTTTTATTAAATAACTATTTACATGGCAGCCTGCTGCAACATCGATCCAAACAAGCCTTTGTATTTTGGGCTAAAAAAAAACAATCAATAGTAAGATTTTTATAGGTGAGTGTAGGTTCATGGTTTTCCATCCACAGACTAAAAGCCTGGAGTGGGAGTGAAAGAACAATAACTAGGTAAGAAGGAAGGCAGAGGTTGTGGGAAGGACTCTGGATATGGTATGTTGCTTGGTCCCTGAGATGCTTCGATATCACTGCCTTGCACAAATGGCGTAAGTCCTGGATGTTGGGTGCCATAGTTGAGTGTTCGGAGCAGCGCTTGTAACACTGTCTGAAACTTATTTGCACCTGCCGCAGCTTCACTATTCTCAAAGTAAGTGGGGGCTGTTTGTGGACCTGACTGCATTGGAAAACAATGTGATGCGGTGCCTCCCTGAACCGCTTGACGGAGGCCCCCGAGATAATTGCGGCTGCTCCACACCTTGTCCCACAATCCGTTTGACCTGAAGACACGTCCTGCGGTGCCCTGGTCCGACCATCACATACACCTGCGCCAGGAGACGGCGTGGGGTGCAGTAGAAAGGAGAGGCGGCGCGAACGAACCTCCCCCACCTCCCCAGGTGGAGGTTTCTCAGCTACACCCCAGCGCTTCACTCGACCAGCTGACTTGCGCCCGTTCTTGCGACACAGTGCCTCGCTCGGCCAGCTGAATTGCACCTGCTCTTGCTGTAACAGCGTCTCACCCGCCATCCAACGGAATTGCACCCAATCTTGCGGTACAGCGACAGGCGGCTGCCACGGAGCTCACGAAATGGCATCCGCTCCACAGACTTGGGCCTGGCCTGCAAAGATGGCTCTGGGCAACCGTGGAACTTGGACACTTGACTGCTAGGGCATGGGCCCCATTCCCAAAAGCGTCCCCTCAGCCTTGAAGATTCTACAAAAGTCACCGGAGCCCCCGACTCCCGCAGACTTCCGGTGGGGAGCGACTGCCATGATTGCTCGCGGAATGGCCACGACGTAGCCACGGGGTGCTCTTATGCTGACGCCAGCTTCAGTCTGAAACATCCAGAAACACTGTAGACTACCAATTTGATCCGTTCCGGTGGAGCCCCAACGTGACCCGGTAGAGAAGAACTTGCCCTCCCCACTTTGATTGATGGTTCTTGTTGCCTGTCCCTTCTCTTGTCATTTAACAGAACTTTTTGACTGCTGAAAGGGGTTGTGTTCCGACTGCTGGTTGGTGGAGACATTTTGACTATATTCTGGACCTGCGTTGTCGCATAATGCGTCATATGACGCGCCGCGTTAGCGCACCCGGAAGTGGTCCGGTGCGCGAGGCGCAGCTTCCCGGAAACGATCCAGAGTGCGGCGCGCAGCGCGTAACGTAAGCATAACAGGTCATGTGACTTGTAATAAAACTTTTCATTGGTTCATTTTACTTTTGTTATTCTAATGATGAAAGGCTTGGTCATATGACCTAAAAATAACTTTTCATTGCTTTCGAATATTTTTTTTTCCAAAATGATGAAAGCCCCACCTTTTTTTTTCTCACTCTGACTTGTAAAGCAAAGGACCCAGATGCATTTACAGTTTATCACTAACAATGTTCCAGGCTAATGTATTTTCCCGGGAAATTTACAACTGTCCTGCAAGTAAAATATTCCTATTTCGAGAAAAAGGGCGTTTCTTCGTCGCATGAGGGAGCCGTTGAACAAAAGAGGCTCGGCCTGCTGTCTTAGTCGCTGATAGGCATGAATATCAGATTCTTATCGATCACTTTATGTTGCAGGAGTGGAAAACACAACAGCCCTTGACCATTTATCCTTACTGCGTTCCTGCGTATTATACCTTTTAACCGTCATGTAATTGGACTGCTTTATTTCACTTGCCTTTTACTGATTCGAAAACAGTGGCTATTATTCAAAACTTTACCAATGTAGGTACTACTACCATGTTTTGTTTTAAAAACCTTTATTGTGAAAATGTCAGTATACAAATACGGGCCGGCCGCGGAGCAAACTGGAATCGTATATGATGAGGGGACATTTACACTGTAGAAGAACGTAACGGGCGACCCATTAGGTTGCAAGAACTAAGGTGTCTAACATTTGCGGAATCGGTGGACGTACATTTTATAATTAAAGTACGACAGGGCCAGTTACAATAAAATTATCTAGATATACATTTGCGGGCAAGTACCATGGGTGACGTTAATTCAAACTTTCAATAGTACAGTAATCAATAACACATCAGAACTTAATATCAATAGGGATGTCCAAATGTTCAATCAATTCTCGTCCCCGCCCGCCATGTGCTTCAAAACTGCATACGTATCTCGTGATATCAAGGTTGGGCAACCAGTACACAACAAGGAGTTACGAGTCCCATTTATACCGGCGCCATTTTGGGCGAGGCCGGGCAGGTCCAGGATATAGTCAAAATGTCTCCACCAACCAGCGGTCGGACCAGAACCCTTTTCGGCAGTCCAAAAAGGTTCCGTTAAATGACAACAGAAGAAATAGGCAACAAGAACAATCAGTCAAAAGAGGGGACGCTTTCGTGAATGGGGCCCATGCCCTAGCAGGCAAGCGTCCGAGTTCCAAGGTGTCCCAGAGCCATTTTAGTGGACCAGGCCCAAATCCAAAGAGCTGGCCACCATTTTGAGCGTCCTGTTGCAGCCGGCTATCGCTGCACCACAAGAGTAGCCGCAATTCAGCTGGATGGCGGGTGAGTCACTGTACCGCAAAAGCGGGTGGAACTCAGCTGGAAGGCGAGTGAAATGCTAAGAGGCGCCCCACTGCACATGAGGTGCCTCCACCTGGGGAGGAGGGAGAGGCCCGTTTGCGCTGCCTCTCCCCCCCCCGGGCACCCCACGCCGTCTTTCAGCGCAGCATTGTAGGATGGCCACACCAGTGAAACTTGCTGGACACCACCTCGTTGCCATCCGGATCTCGGCGCGTTCGAGTCACTGTACCGCAAGAGCGGGAGAAACTCAGCTGGATGGCGGGTGAGACGCTGTACCGCAAGAGCGGGCGGAACTCAGCTGGATGGAGGGTGAGGCACTGTGCCGCAAGAGCGGGCAGAACTCTGCTGGAAGGCAAGTGAAACGCTAAGAGGCGCCCCACTGCAGATGAGGTGCCTCCACCTGGGGAGGAGGGAGAGGCCCGTTTGCGCTGCCTCCCCCCCCCCTGGCACCCCACGCCGTCTTTCGGCGCAGCATTGTAGGATGGCCACACCAGTGAAACTTGCTGGACACCACCTCGGTGCCACCCGGATCTCGGTGCGTTGTGCTGCCTTCGGCGTACTGTAGCAGCAAAAGTGACCGCAACTCAGCTGGACATGCCGTCTTTCGGCGCAGCATTGTAGGATGGCCACACCAGTGAAACTTGCTGGACACCACCTCGGTGCCATCCGGATCTCGGCGCGTTGTGCTGCCTTCGGTGTACTGTAGCAGCAAAAGTGACCGCAACTCAGCTGGACACGCCGTCTTTCGGCGCAGCATTGTAGGATGGCCACACCAGTGCGGCAACTTGCTGGACACCACCTCGGTGCCATCCGGATCTCGGCGCGTTGTGCTGCCTTCGGCCTATTCGCACATCGGTCCGCTACTGACGCCGCCTCACAGGCCAACGGATTTTGTAGGCTTTTTATAGCCCAAAGCCACATAACAGGTCATGTGACTTCTTTATAAAACTTTTCATTGGTTCATTTTACTTTTGGTTTCCTAATGATGAAATGCTAGGTCATGTGACCTAAAAATAACACTTTTCATTGGATTAAAACATTTTTTTTTCCCAAACGATGAAAGCCCCACCTTTTTTTTTCTCACTCGGCAATCCAAAAAGGTTCCGTTAGATGACAACAGCGGGGACAAGCAACAAGAACCATCAGTCAAAAGAGGTCGAGGGCAAGTTCTTCCCCACCGGGTCACGTTAAGGCTCCACCGGAAGTCATCGAATTGATAGTCTACAGTGTTTCTGGATGTCTCAGAGTGAAGCTGGCGTCAGCATGAGAGCACCACCATCTCGTAGCTCCGTCGTGGCCATTCCGCAAGCAATCATGGAAGCCGCTCCCCACCGGAAGCCTGCGGGAGTCGGGGGCCCCCATGACTTTTGTAGAATCTTCAAGGCTGAGGGGACGCTTTCAAGAATGGGGCCCAAGCCCTAGCAGGCAAGCGTCCGAGTTCCAAGGTGTCCCAGGGCCATTTTAGTGGACCAGGCCCAAATCCGAAGAGCTGGCTGCCATTTTAAGAGTCCTGTGGCAGCCACCTATCGCTGCTCCGCAAGAGTGGGCGCAACTCAGCTGGATGGTGGGCGAGACGCTGCAGCCGCAAGAGTGGGCGGTAAACAGCTGAATGGCGGATGAGGCACAGTGCAGCAAAAGCGGGCGGAAAACCGCTGAATGGCAACTGAAACGCTAAAGGGGCGCCCCATTGCAGCAGAGGAGCATCCACCTGGGGAGGCCCGTTCACGCCGCCTCCCCCCCCCTCCCCGGGGCGCCCCACGCCGTTTTTCGGCGCAGAATTGTAGGATGCCAAGACCAGTGCGGCAAGTAAAGGACATCA
This sequence comes from Lissotriton vulgaris, assembly GCF_964263255.1. NCBI lineage: Eukaryota > Metazoa > Chordata > Amphibia > Caudata > Salamandridae > Lissotriton > Lissotriton vulgaris. The sequence goes on along the minus strand of NC_141696.1, from coordinate 651,591,848 downwards.
CCTGGGTGCCGTCCAGATCTCAGCGTGTTGTGCTGCCTTCGGACTATTCGCACAACAGACCGCTACTGACGAGGCACAGTGCAGCAAAAGCGGGCGGAAAACCGCTGAATGGCAAGTGAAACGCTAAAGGGGCGCCCCACTACAGCAGACGAGCCTCCACCTGGGGAGGCCCGTTCACGCCGCCTCCCCCCCTCCCCCCCCGGGGCGCCCCACGCAGTTTTTCGGAGCAGCATTGTAGGATGCCAAAACCAGTGCGGAAAGTAAAGGACATCACCTGGGTGCCGTCCAGATCTCAGCGCGTTGTGATGCCTTCGGACTATTCGCACAACAGACCGCTACTGACCATTGTTGCTTCTGTTTTTTTTTAACGTGTTTACTGTTTTTGGTGCGTTGTATATATTTATAAGTTATTAAAGTGTTATAATCCTACTACTTTGTTGGAGTGCTATATATTTTTAATGTGACACATAATTGTGAAGACTTTGATATACATAAAGGCATCCCTGGAATCTTCCGCTTCAGGCTCCGTCCCACACACCCTCACAGTGAGAATCCCCTCCCCAATCACAATACAGGATCGTTATCATATAGTAGGAACGCGTGTGGTGTGACGGATCTCATCGGGTGGGAGCCTTGATCTACTGTAACTCCTTTGAGGAGGGGTGATTCTTTACAGTTGAGGCCATAAACTACATCCGCAGGGCTAGGTGATAGCCTGCGACCGGCCTGGACAATCAGACACAAAGGAAGAGGAGTGTCAGAGGGTGCGGTAGTGAATAGGGTGAAAGGGAGGTGTCGGGCGGGCACAGGGTGTGATTCTCAGAGAAGAGCAGCGCAGATGGGGGGAGGTTTATGGCCCATGCATGAGAGAGAAAGCGGGGGTGACCAGTGCGTTGGGGAGATGCTTGCGAGGGTGGGGAGCCATGCTGAGCATCGGCCGCGTGCAGAGAGTGGGTCTGGTCAAGGCATCTAAAATGGCTGCCGTGCACGACAAAAGTGTGGCATTGGAAAAAAAGCAAGATGGCGCAGACAATGTTTATCAATACGAATTAATTTATAACAATTATTTTTAACAATATATTTACTCGCAGTGTCAAAATGGCGGTCAACACTTCCTGATTTCCTTCGAATAGAACGTTAACAGACGTCATGATCGGCGGCGTGCAGAGAGTGGGTCTGGTCAAGGCATCTAAAATGGCTGCCGTGCACGACAAAAGTGTGCCATTGGAAAAAAAAAAGATGGCGCAGACAATGTTTATCAATACGGATTAATTTATAACAATTATTTTTAACAATATATTTACTCGCAGTGTCAAAATGGCGGTCAACACTTTCCTGATTTCCTTCGAATCGAACGTTAACAGACGTCACGCAGCAAAAAAAAAAAAAAAAGCGCTCATGCGCAGCCGCTGGAAGACAAGTATCAACATATATGAGCATCCTCAGCCGCCCTCAGAAAACATAGGGGGTCAGGATACGTCTCCCATACCCCCTTATACCCATTTCTCACATTGTTTTTCCTCCATCTTGTAATTTAATTAAAACAAAACACAAAATGGCGAATTCCCATTTCGCGTCCTGGTTCGCTACCCGGTTCGCGAACCGGAAAGCGCTTCTACCGCAAAAAATCAATTTTTTTTTATTTGCCCCACGGGACCCTTTAATAACCCCAACATCATTCCTAGGGGGTCAAGAAGGGTCTACCTTGCCCCCTTTCATTAAATTCCCCCTTCGTTTTTCTCCTCCTCTTGTCTCTGGATCCTACCGAGAGACAAGATGGCGGCCGTTCCGGACTTTTTAGAATGTTGACAGACACCGGAGAGCCAATCAGCTTCGCATCGCAAAGTTCCGTTACGCGAAAAGTTCGCGAACCGGAGCGCTACCCGGGACGCTGTCACAGATATATCTGTTTTTTTAAACGTTAATTTCTCAAAATCCACTGGAGCACATATATTGAGACCCAGCAAAGGCACATCGGGCTAACAGTCCCTACAATTTTGCCAAGTTTCGTGCTAATCCATTCAGCCGTTCGATCTAAAAGTGAGGCCAAACGCCCTATGGAAAACTCAATGTTAAAAACGCGTTTTGGGACACCCCTTTTTTCTCGGCCCCCCTTGACGAAACCCCCCCAAATTTTAAGGGGCTGCTCACAAACAAAATGTGCCATTTTCCTGAAAATTTCAGCCGATTCCGTCCACAAACGCCAAAGTTATTAGACATAGAATTGTCAAAAGTCCCATAGAGAAAAAATCCTAACTATATATACCTATTTCTCTTTGATAAACAATTGTTCAAGCAGCTATGTGGTACTGCCATGGGCATTTCTCTATCTCCCAACTACGCGAACATCACAATGGGGTGGTGGGAGAAGACTATAGCATGGAATCAGGACAACCAACAGGGTCTAGACCGGATAATATTATGGGTACGTTATATAGACGACCTGTTTATTATTTGGCATGGGACAGATATTCAGTTTCAGAGCTATTTTAACAAACTGAATGAGAACGAAGTGGGTCTACAATTCACATGCAACACAAGCACACAGGAAATAGATTTTTTGGACACCAAGATATATGTGTCTAATGACAAACTTGAATCTACTCTATTTCGTAAGAAAACAACAACGAATAGTGTGCTACACGGGACCAATTTTCATCCCAAATCCCTCCTAAACAGCATACCATATGGAGAATTCACGCGCCTGAAGAGAAATTGTTCGGTACCAGAGGATGCTGAAAGAGTAATACAAGAAAGTAAGTGCAGATTCAGAGCAAGAGGATATGATGAAAGAGTTTTGACAAAATGCAAAAGAAAAATTGATTTGAAAACAAGGACTCAAACACTAATAGAACAGACTAAAAGAACAGAAACTAATGCACCTCGAAGATTCATAACGACCTTCAGCAAAGAAAGCGGAAAAATTGCTCGTATAATGAAAAAATACTGGCATCTGTTGTCAGGGGATGCTGACATTGGAACAACCCTCGGTGAAGCACCGTCAATAACATACAAAAAGAATACATCCCTAAAGGACTTACTGGTCAGAAGTTATTTTCAAGAAAAAACGAAATCAAACTGGTTACAAAATCAGCGAAAAGGTTTCCAACCATGTAACTCTTGCAAGGTTTGTAAAATTGGCAAAAGCATGAAAGTGATTGAAGAACCAGATGGCAAAATAATGAGAATTGACCAACAGCTCACATGTTCTTCAAAGAACATAGTATACATTGTGGAATGTAATTGTGGAATGAAGTACGTGGGATGTACAACGTGCATGCTAAGAAAACGGATTTTAGAAACATGCAATATGCCACCGCAAAGCACATGAGCTTATGTCAAAATGGCGACTGGAGACAAATGCAATTCTACGGGGCCAAAATCCTGGACAGAATGGAAAGAGGTGGAGATGTAGTTCGAAAATTAAGTCAAATTGAGTCGCGAATGATACTCAAACTCAGAACAAAGCATCCGAAAGGGATGAATTTTGGAGAGGATCTGCACATTCATCTGGAATGAAATGTTCTTGAAATAAAAGGGTACTATACCCCGTACTTCTTGACAATATTAAGAACTGCAATTAAAGACTAGGGTACTATACCCAATAATTACCTTATTGATAAGCCACAGTGAACTATAAGTCACATAAGTGTAGTAATTGAAAAGCACACATTGTCTTTCTTTCGTTTTTATTTTAATTTTAAGGAAATGTAACTACAATTCCCATAATGCTTCATAATTGGCTTACAATGGGATAGTACAAAAAGTAACACTGTGGAGGGACTAACCGACCGTGAGCAAGGCCAGTTGTGGCTGAAACGCGTTGGTGGGGTGAAGTCTTAATAAAGAAGGCTTAAAAATATCCTGGTTGTGCCGCATCCTTTGTATACAAATATATATATATATATATATTACCTACTGGCGGTCGCCAGTAGGTATATATAGTTAGGATTTTTTCTCTATGGGATTTTTGAAAATTCTATGTCTAATAACTTTGGCGTTTGTGGACGGAATCGGCTGAAATTTTCAGGAAAATAGCACATTCTGTTTCTGAGCAGCCCCTGAAAATTTGGGGGGGGTTCGTCAAGGGGGAGCCGAGAAAAAAGGGAGGTCCCAAAACGCGTTTTTCCCATGTTAATTTTCATAGGGCGGTTGGCCTCACTTTTAGCCCGAACGGCTGAATGGATTTGCACGAAACTTGGCAAAATTGTAGGGACTGTTAGCCCGACGTGCCTTTGCTATGTCTCAATATATGTGCTCCAGTGGATTTTGATAAATTAACGTTCAAAAAAAGATACATATCTGTAACAGCGCTCCGGGCAGCGCTCCGGTTCGCGTACTTGACGCGTAACGGAACTTTGCGAAGCGAAGCTGATTGGCTCTCCGGTGTCTGTCAACATTCTAAACAGTCCGGAGCGGCCGCCATCTTGTCTCTCGGTAGGATCGAGAGACAAGAGGAGGCCAAAACAAAGGGGAAAATGACCATAAGGGGGCATAGTAGATCCTCCCTGACCCCCTAGGTTTGATGTGGAGGTTTTAAAAGGGCCCCGCGGGGTAAAAAAAAAAAAAAAAAATTTTTTGCGTGGGAAGCTTCCGGTTCGCGAACCGGGAAGCGGCACGGGGAGCGTACTATGAGGAAAAAAGAATGATAGACTTTTCAAATATTGTATGTTAATTGATTGTTTGTTTTGTTGATTTTTTTTTATTTACTATCTTGATTGTTTGTTTTGTTGATTTTTTTTTATTTACTATCTAACACAAAAATGTTGCACAGTATATTTTAAGTCTCATTTTATATTATATCTTTTGGGTACTTTTTCAGCATTTTAAAAATAAAAAAGAATAATGTCTCAAACAATTTTAACTTATAAATTTTAAATTTATTGTTCTGATTTTTCAAAATCTAAAAGAATTTGTAACATTAATTCATCTGGTATGTCGTCATTTTCATTCCATGATTCACATTTTTCAACACATTTAATTAATTCTTCGTCTACAGTGTCATCTAAAAAGTCTGTTTCTTCTTTTTCTTCGTTAGGATTGTTTTCAATCTTAATTTGAAATGAAATTTTATTCTGTTGTGCTTCCATTTTCTTGCTGTAAATTGCATAAAAAATATATATCAGTAGAGATAGGGCACTGTTGGGTTTAAGTTCAGAGAGGTACTTGTGAGTTTATAACAGAGAAGTTATCTTTGGGCACTGTATGGTTTCAGGCGTGAAGTAGTACTATTAAAAAGTGCCTGTGAAGAAGCCTAAGTAAATTCATAATTATATCATAGAAACCTAAATCAATCCATAATTATAATAAACAAGCCTTTCTCAATGTTTAACTGTTACAGAGGGACAGTATATAACTATCTGAAAATGTTTTCCCAAATTAATTTAAAGTGCATAACATAGTTCTCCTTTCAAATTTATAAAATAACATCTTACCTTTAAAAAGAAGTTGAAGTTATTAGTGAAAATCCTATTGAAATGTACACCAGGAAGTAGTAGTCAAAATGGCTGTGTTTCCTTCTCTTCCTTTATATATATTCAGGTACATAACCAATTAAATGTCAGGTAAAAAAAAATTGAAAATGAAAGTAACATTTTCATTGGTTGTCAATTCCAACACTTCAGATGTGTTTTGTGAAGTAATTTACCTCAGGGTATTTAGAGAGGTCTACAGGCTAAATGGCTAAATGGAATTCCAAACAAATTTATGAAAATGGTAGGGATTGGTATGTAGTATGAGCTAATCTATATTTGGTGAAAGTGTTTCCAGTCGTTTTTCTGTAAATTACTTTCCCACCTTTTTTAATGGAGCGCTTTCCGGGTAGCGCCCCGGTACGCGAACTAGCAGCGTTACGGGAGTCCACCATTTTGTGTTTCAGTCGAATTAAGATACAAGATGGAGGGAAAATAAGGTTCAGAATAGGTTTTCTGAGGGTGGTTGAGGAGGCCCATATGTGCGGGAAAAAAAACATTTTTTTTAAGAAATTTCGCGCGGTTAGCTTCCGGTTCGCGTACCGGGTAGCGCTCCGGGGAGCGTAGTTTGTTGAAAATTAGTGGAAAAAGTTAGTGAAAAATAATAATTGTGAGTGATTAGATGTAGGGTAGCTCTGAGAAGAGCTTTTGGGTTTATGGTACATTTATGTACTTATAAGTAGGTACCAATGCACAGTCTTAAATTCAAAATGAAAATTCTGTTGCCCTCATCTGAGAAGTGAACTCCATCTCCTCTGTAGATATCTTGCATGCAAAAACGCAAGTTATTGTTGTACATGGAGCCCATTCCATAGTGTCTCATATAAGCTGTAACAGATTTGTTTACATGCTTCCTCGACTTCTCAATTTGTGGACAAAATTGGTTCGACCACCTCCATTTCTGTCTTTGGCATATATTTGAATATACCAAGGCAGTTTGAGGAAAAAGTGCCATTAATTGCTCAAAGGTGTCCTTTAAAAGCATTTCCAGACCTACCCCAGTCAAAGTGCCCAAATCATTACCTCCACAGTGCACAATTAACAGGTCAGGTTTTGGCAAATGCATAAAGGTTCTCACCAATGGTATCAATTGGTGACATTTTAATCCTCTGTGGCCAAACCACTTAATTTCCACATCTTGTAAATTGAGGTTAGGTAAATTTCTGTTCTCAGCATACCTTTGAGCCCAGTAGATGTAACTATGTCCAACAATCCAGACAGTAAACATGGTGAGAGAAGTTTCTGCTGCAGTCAGATGAAGTGTGGTAATGAAATGGCAGATGAAACAGTAGAAGTTTGTAAAGAAAACAAACTGTGGAGTTTCAGTGCTAATGATTCACTAGCAGTGATTGGTGGATTTCCATTTCTGAAAACAGAAAGTTAGGGTGCATGGATGTGTTCTTTGAAAGATGTAATTTGAATGGTCAAGAAAAAATCATTTAATGAAAGATTGCACTGGATACGCAGGTGCACTGAGAGTTCAGAGTTCAATTGAAACATTGTTGTGTGAACTTGCAAACATCAGAGGTCTTTCAGGAGGTGGTTGCTATGCAAAAAAGGCAGAGAGGGCAGAGGGGGGGAAGGGTTTTGATTTGAAAAAAGTGAGGGAAGAGTTTTGATTGGCTAACATGAGAGATATGTGTGATGAATGTCAGCATTTCTGTGCTTTCTATAGCTGCAGCCTCTGGAGTGCATACTCTTTGTTCTGCTGAAGACAATTTGGTGTATTTCTGAGACTGTTTTGAAACTCATAAAGTATTTGCAAAGGTGAGAAAAGATTTATTTAATTTAGATAGACAATAGTATGCTTTAAGGAGAAAATTACGAAGAAAGCTGTGTTTTTAAAATGTTGCTTTGTCTAAAGTGTTTTACAAATAGATTTTGTTTCTTTGAGAAATTGTAATTGGAGATAATGTGAAGTATTAGTACTGACAGGGTGTTTTTGTACATAGGAGCTGTGCAGTGTTTTCAAATTATTACTTGAAAATCGTTTTTGAGGAAAAGGAATGCTTTTAAAATTTATCACAAGGAAATAATGGTGTCTGTTTCTTTATAAGGCATTTGAGTGTCTCTGATGTTATTTTTCCCATTTTAATTTAAGAGCTTTCGCCGTGGGGCTTGTTCCTTGTAAATATGCTCCCACCTGTGCTTGGCAAATTTAGATTTTGATTCTTTGAGTTACGTAGCCATGTTAAAAGTGACCCAAAAAATGGTGCAAGGGCAATTAAAAACCCCTTACATGTGTCTCAAGGACATTTTAAATCATTTCCTCTTGAATGTAGGTATACAATTGATTTATATGTTGTGTTTAAAAACGTTTTTTTCAAATCAATTACATTTCTGGATATGTACTGCTAGAGCTTCATAGGTTGTTTGGGGCATATTTATAAGGCATTTAAGTGTCTCTGATGTTATTTTTCCATTTTAATTTAAGACCTTTCCCCGTGGTGCACGTTCCTTGTAAATATGCTTCCATCTGTGCTTGGCAAATTTAGATTTTGATTATTTGACTTACATAGCCATGTTAAAAGTGATCCAAAAATAGTGCAAAGGCTTTAAAAAAACACTTTCATGTGTCTTAGGGCATTTTAAGTCACTGAGGAAACACAGGTGATGTGATTGTGCAATGAGGAAAAGAAACTCCACATTTTTCAATTACATCACCTGTGTTTCCTAAGTTTATGAGTATCTCTGATGTTATTTTTCCCATTTTAATTTAAGAGCTTTCGCCGTGGGGCTTGTTCCTTGTAAATATGCTCCCACCTGTGCTTGGCAAATTTAGATTTTGATTATTTGACTTACATAGCCATGTTAAAAGTGATCCAAAAATGGTGCAAAGGCTTTAAAAAAACACTTTCATGTGTCTTAGGGCATTTTAAGTCACTGAGGAAACACAGGTGATGTGATTGTGCAATGAGGAAAAGAAACTCCACATTTTTCAATTACATCACCTGTGTTTCCTAAGTTTATGAATAACATTGTGCAGATGAAGTTTAGGTCTGTCCACGGACACAAAAGAGGTCTGGCCTTTGTTCAAGAGTGAAGTGGACATGAGTTACTTCATTGGTAGGCCTTCACATGTATTATCTCCTCTGTACTCTGCAGCGGCGGTGCAAAAGATTTGCTATGTGGCGAAATATTTACAACTTGATGCATCTAGACAGATGTGTCATGCTGTAAAGTCCCGTGCCACATGAAACCTGCGTCAGGTTTCATATAGGTGTTTTGTTGCAGGGTGGGCATTCATTTGCATGAAAGCCCTGTAAAACTAACACAGTGAAATTTAGAAGATTTCACTGAGTCAGCTTTATAGCATTCCTGAATCAAATCCTTATGGCTGTTTGAAACAGGCATAAGGAGTGAAGCACCATGCAATGTGTGGCTTCCTCCTGTGCATTGCAGTAGACATGTCGTGTTTACGACGTGACTTGTGCAATGTGTTGCTTTTGCGGTACCGATGCGTGACGCATCTGTGCTGTTTTTATTCAATGGTGCTCCACATTGTAAATGTGGCACACCATGGGTAGCAGAGCAGTGGTGCACGTTAACTGGTGCATCCCTGGGGATGTGCCAGGTAACATAAATCTGTCCCTATACATTTAAGTATGTGCAGGGGATACAGAGTCAGTGAGGCTTATCTTAGGTTAAGAAGAGATGAGTCCTGTTTACTGAAGACTTAGACATAGGCCTCACCTCTTCAGCATCGCTGGACATGGCTAAATAATAGCTGCAAAATGATACTCTTGTTAAACAATTTTACTATTATAGTCTCTGAGATTTGTGTCTTAGTCTGCAACATCTCATTGTTCTCTTTTTTTAAAGATAACGACAACATCAAGCATGAGTGATAATGAGCAATCGGTTGATCTCGATCTTATCGTTAAACTTGTCATTGAAACATCAGTGGAAGTAGATCCCTTAGATCATTTAAATCCTGAGGATGATGAAGAATATGATGAGTATGCCGATTTGTCAGAATTGTATGACTTAGGGTGGGAAGCTGGTCTGCTTGAGCCTATGTAGTAAAAATGTAAACCGTTTCATTTAAAATTAAACAAAAGTCCAAAAATAGTTTGTGTGTAGTGTCTTTATTAAAATAATCAAATATGCTTGTAAAATTAGTTTAGATTCCCATATAAAACAACACAGGTAAAATGTAGAAGCATTTAATTTCTTTGCTACTATTTGTGATTTCTAAATTTGCCAATGCACTAAAAATTATTCTATGTTAAAATAACAAGTAGGGTGTTAAGTTTTTGATGACTGTTATTGATTTACTTTTTGGTAATAGTGGTTAATAACATTTTTTATTATATTTTAGCACAGATTCAACTGCAGATTATTTCAAAATTTGAAAATGCCAACTAAGAATCGAATTAGAAAGGCTACAAGACGTCAAAGACAGCAGGTCCATCAATTACTGCAGCAGTCCTCTACAAAAAAAACTTGTCAAGTCACCAAGAAAGCACCGGGTAAGACCACAAAATCATTCATAAGAAAAATTTGTAGTAAAAAAAGTATTACTACAGAAAATGTTTTAGTCCAGAAAAAGAGAAGCAATTTAAACGGAAAGGAAAGGCCAATCAAAAATTTTACTGCTAGAGCAAGAGATAACTCTGTGCATGATAGCAGAAGGAAAGAACAGTTTAGGGACATTCGTGAACGAATGTTCCGCAAAAGGATAATTGGCAATTTGTTAAAAAATATTAAGAAAGGTCAACAGAAAGTGGTCTTTTAAAGAGAAAAAAAAAAGTTGAGAAAGTTATTGATCAGGCATTTGAAATTAATTGAAAGTTATTTATTTTGATAATCAACAGAATTAGGAAGGTAAACAAGGTAATTTATGATTTCAAAACAAAGAGTAGATGGAAGAGAATAATTAATCGTAGTAATTTTTGTGATGTTTTCTCAGGAGACTGGATGCATAGTTCAAGTTCTGAGGCATTTTTTAATGAGGAGAGTTATTTCCAGGATAATGATTTGGTGCATGCAGTTGACACCAGTGGTCGAGCTTATGAAGTGAAAGATGGATGTCCAGTTGAAAAAGAAAAACTTGTAACAACAGAGACAGAAGAGGTGTTAGGTAATGAGGTTTTAGGAAGACGTCCTAAGGGTCCTGTGTACACCTGGAAGTGTAGTAGTATTTGCAGTGTGCGACAGGATTCAATCGATTTGCTTTGTGATTTTGTACGGACATTTAATAAGAAAAGTTTGAAGCAGAAAATGAAGTTGTTGCAAGAATTAGATCCTTGCAGAGTGAGAGAAGTGACAGGTTTGCATGGTCATTCACTGGCTTGTCTTTCCAGGAGAGTATACCAGAGTGTTTTTCATCATTTCAGGATGCTAGCAGTGCATCATAATAAAGTGAGGAAATTAGTTAGAATGTTGTATTATGCTAAGAGTCTAGCAATTATGCTTAAACAATTATGTGATGCTCTTTTCCATGGTTCTGAAATAGATGTGAAGAATATTTGTGAAGAAATTGAGTTTTGTTACTTTGGAAGTAAAGAGGAGAATGTTGAAATTGACCCAGAAGAAGAGGGTAATGTGGAAGATAATGTACAGGTTTCCAGTACAGATAATTTTCAGAAGGAAATTGCCACGTTTCAGGTGAAATCAAGTGAGAGGCCTAATTTCACTTGTGTGTGTTGTCGACGCACTTATTATAAGAATCAGACTAAGTTAGTGGATTTATATGCAAAAAGTGAAAGGGAAAATAATAGTGAATGGAAGGATTTCGCAACATACTTGATGGTAGAAAATTGTTTTGATTTGGGATCGGATCAACGTGTGTGTACTTATTGTTGTAACAAATTAAACCAAAACCAGATGCCTGCTAGAGCGGTTCATAATAATCTGGAATTGGTTGAGATTCCTTCTGAATTGAAGGATTTAAATACTTATGAATCTATTTTGATTCAAAGTATCCATCCCTTTCAGGCTATTGTAAGAATGGAGCCAAAGACAGGGAAATTGCCTCCATCAGATTTACAGAGAGAATTAAAGGGAAGAGTTGTTTATTTGCCTCTAGATTTGAACAAAAACATTAACACAATTGGAGTAGAAAAAGTGGTAGAGGAACCTCTGGTTATCTTAGTTAATGGGGTTCCAACAAAGAATAAGAATATATGGCAAGATTTAGTGGATGTTAGGAAAGTCAAAAAGTCAACATTGTATTTGAAAAAAAATAATAAGTACTATAAGAATGTATATGTTGCAGAAGAGGAAGTAAGTGAGGAAGAGGATAGCGATTTGTGTGCTGGCCAAATTAAGAAAGTAGAAGCCTCTAAAAATGAAGAAATATATGAACATTATAGTGTTCATCCTTTGCATTCCAAGGAAGTCATGGGGAATGCTATTGAGTTGTTTCAAATGAAACAAGCCAAAGGGAGTCCCATAAGTGTTTGGGAGGAAAGTTTGGAAGCTCGGTGTTTCCCACAGCTATTTCCAACAGGTCAAGGAGGAAGATATGATGAGCGACATAATCAAATTTCTCCTTCTGAATACCGGACTTTACGATTGTATGCAGAAGATGCTAGGTTTCGACAATGCATTCCCTATTTGTTTCATCTCCTGTTTGAAAGCGATCTGTCAGGACTGTCATATGCAGTGAACCACATCTTGAAAAGTGGTATACAGATGCGAAACATCTCGGCAAGGGACTTTATGGATAAAGTCAATGTCCAAGACAGTATTTTGGAATCTCACCTAATTAATCTCATGGCGTGTCAGCGTGGTACTAATGAGTACTGGTACCGTCGTCATGGTGATTTAAAATGTATGCTGAGGAACTTAGGAACTCCGACATGGTTCCTCACTCTGAGCTGTGCCGAGTATAGCTGGGAAGACTTACTTGAATTTCTACGAGAGGCAAATGGAAACATTGAAAATATTGAATTCAAGACACCCGGAGAACTGTGCTCTTTGGATCCAGTGAATGTATGCAGATACTTCAATCATAGATTTGAAGCTATGATGTCTTTCATCATGAATAAGAAGAATCCACCTCTTGGAGAGGTGTTGGATTTCTTCTGGAGAAAGGAGTACCAAGCAAGAGGTGCTCCTCATATACATATGCTGCTGTGGATCAAGGATGCACCCAAATTTGGAACAGATCCAGATGACTTAGTGATGAGTTTCATAGAACAGTATTCTACGTGTGCTGTTCCAAACGCAAAGGAGAAGAAAAGCCTAAGAGAACAAGTTCTACGTTTCCAAAGCCATCGTTGTGGAAAGTACTGTCGTCGTAAATTCAGAAACAAGGACAAGTTCTACACCAAATGTCGTTTCAACTTTCCACGACCGGTGATTTCTAAAGGAAGAGTAAACAGTTTGATGTCTTCGCTGCGACATAATGTGACGAGGAAATCACCCAAAAACACATACAATTTGAAAAGAAACAAAGAGTCCAAGTACATCAACGACTACAACCCAGTGATTTTGTCCATGTGGAATGCTAACATGGATATACAGTTTGTGGCTGACAACTGTATGGCTGTGGCTCGGTATGTGACATCTTACATCACCAAAAAAGAAAAGACAGAATTGAAGGATATGTGGGAGGATATTTCCCATGAAAAAAGCCTCAGCAAGAAGTTGTACAGTTTCAGTTTGAAGATGTTGTCGCATCGAGAAATCGGAGCTTACGAATGTTCTGACCGGTTGTCTTCAGCAAGTCTCTATGCCAAATCCAGGAGTATTGTTTGGGCGAGTCTTGGTCTTGCTGCAACGCGAAATCGAGTTCTAAAACCTGTCCGGGAAATTGAGTATTTGGCGGAAAAGGAGCCAAACAGTACCGACATTTTGAAGACCAACATGTTGGATGCATATTATCCAAATCGAAGCAGTCACCTCGAGAATGTTTGTCTATATGAGGTTCTACAAAATTACATATTCAAGAGGAACATCAAAGAAGATATTAAGAAAGGAGTGTGTGCTGTAATTGGAAGTGAGGGATGTCTGGTCAAGCAAAGAAAATGCCACTTGGTAAAACCATCGAAAATTGAGTGGCGAATCTCCAGAAAAAAAGGAGTTTTTCTATTTAGCACTCTTGCAACTTTTCAAGCCTTGGCGTGCAGAAGAGGAACTGCTTGGAGATTTTCTCTGTTACGAAGACTCTTTCAATGCCGCCAAGGAGACCATAGAATGTTCTGCTTTTCCTAAATATCTAGAAATGTTGACTTTGGAAATTGAGCAGGAAGCAACGATTGCAGCCGAGATTGCTAGAGACAGTTCTCAGGACAGTCAGAGTTCTGTTTCATTGAGTCAGGATCCACTAGGAGGACCTGTTATCGAAAATGAAGCTGCCACTGCTATGAATGAAGTAGAAAGAGCCATGGCACATGCTCAGGAGGATGCGGTTAACTTAGAAGACTTGGAAAGACAACTCAACGTTGAGCAGAGGAAAATATATGACGAAGTTACCAAGCAAATTGAGCATGGATTAAGTCATGAGAAGAAAGAGTGCTCATGTACGTCGTTGAAGCCTGTCCGATTGTACGTGAGTGGAGAAGCAGGAACTGGAAAAAGTTTCCTCATTAAAGCAATTTCATGCTATTTGCAGGAAAGGACTGAGTCATCGCTGTCTTGTGTTGTCACCGCTCCAACTGGACTGGCAGCACATAACATTAAAGGAATTACTTTGCATCGTCTACTGATGCTGCCAGTGGAGCATGACAACACATTACAATACCACAAGTTATCTGGAGATGCTTGTTGTGAAGTTTCAAGAGTCTTGAGGAAAATGAAACTTCTTATCATTGACGAAGTAAGCATGGTTTCCAATCTCATGCTTGCCTTTGTGCATTTGAGAATGCAAGAAGTTCTTAAAACAGAGTATGATGTGTTATTTGGTGGCAAACAAATCATTGTTTTCGGAGATCTTCTGCAGCTGACACCAGTGAAAGGACAACCTGTGTTCAAAATACTCACGCATGAAGATACCAGGAAGTGCCTAGGGAGCATTGGCAACGTAAATATATGGTTAAACTTCAATTATGCTGAACTGCATGAAAATATGCGTCAGGCGAAGGATGAAGATTACAAGAATATTCTACAAGATGTTAGATTTGGAAAAGTGAACGAGCATGCGAAAGAAGCTTTACATGCACGATTACTGTCAAATTTATATCCAGAACAAGACGTTGTGCCTGAGAATATTTTTAAGAAATTTAATGAGAGGAACTCTGGAATATGTTTGATGCCAACTCTTGCAGAATGTGCCATCTTCAACAACAAAATGTTGCATTTAGAAAACCAAGAGATTGTGAAACTAGAAGCTATTGACAGAGTAGAGCATATGGGATCCACAATTATTTTGTCTGAGAATTTGAAATCAAAATTGGATTCATTAGAGAAGACTATATCTAAAACTGCAGGTTTTGAAAAGACTCTGAATGTGTGCTTAAATTGCCGTATAATTTTAAGAAGGAATTTACATGTTGAAAGAGGTCTGGTAAATGGATCAATGGGTAATGTTGTTGATTTTCTGAAATACAGAAATAGAGATGGAATTGAATTTTTAAAAATTAAATTTGATGGCATTGAGGAACTACAGCTAATTGGTCGTTGTTCTGCAAGATTTTTGCTTGTAAAAGACTTATATGTGCGCCGTAAGCAGTTTCCTGTTTGCTTGGCATATGCAGTGACAATCCATAAATCGCAAGGTTTAAGTGTAGACAGTGCTTTGGTGAATATTGGCAGTTCTGTGTTCAAGGAGGGTATGGCATATGTGGCATTGTCACGAGTTAGAACTTTATCGGGTTTGTACTTGATTGAGTGCGATGTCACAAACATTTGTGCGGATCTAGATTGTGTTAAGGAATACAATAGGTTAAGAAAAGAGTATGCGCCACATTTGCCTCAATATCCTTTGTTTGAGAAACGTGTGGTAGGCCTGAAACGAAGAAATGTGACCAATAGTAGGGAGGTTATAGCAAAAAGACGAAAAGTCGATGAACCTGAAATTATAAGCAGAAAGAAAATGGATTCTGTTGAAGATGTTCTTGGTTTTAAATTTGAAAACAGTTCTGGTGTCAACTGCTATGCTAATGTAATGGTTAATGTTTTGTTTTCTCTAGTAAATGTAAAAGAAGAGATTGTCGTCAATTCGGATCAAAGATTTTGCAGTTTCTTAAACTCTGTGTTAGAGAAATGTAGCACTGATAGAACAAAAATACAAAGTGTGTCTGAAATTCGAAATCTGTTAGACAGATGTTCAGGTCAAACACAATTCTCTCAAAATATTCAGCAAGATTGTCAGGAGTATTTAATGTATATGCTTGATGTATTGCATGCTGAAGGTGTAGATGTAGATCACCTGTTTGGGCTTTCTTATCAATGGCAGCATGACTGCGAGAATTGTAGGGTATCAAGTACTACTAGTGTAGACTCAGAAAGATTTATATATTTAACTTTGCCAGACAGTAAATCAGTGTCCTTTAATAAGCTAGTAAAAGCAGCTGATCACAACATGGAGTGTAGCCAATGTAAATCTGAAATGATGTCAACATTATTTATACGAAGATATGGCCTGTATGTCATTTTAATGTTCCAACGATGTAGGCCTGATGGAACCAAATTGACAACTTTAATTAAAAATGTTGTTGCTTCGCAGTTGTCAATATCAGGAAGGACTTTTGTAACTGCAGCAATTATATATCATGACGGTCCTACAACAACACCAGGACATTACACAACTTATTTAAAGTCCAGAAACGGCTGGTCATTCTGCAACGATTCTGTTTTAACTTTCAAAAAGAAATTGCCTTTTGACCTTAAAAATTCTTACCTGGTGTTTTTAAAACCAAAATTTTAGGGAAAGAATCTCGGAATTTGTTCAGAGGAATTTCAAGAGGTTCATGGAGTAGAGGGAATGTAAGTCTGCAATGCTGTCTAGATTATTTGTCCAAACTTTTGATTATAATGTCATTTTAAAAATTAAAAAATATAAACCTGATGCAAGTAAGTCTGCTTCATAGTAAGCAGTATCGGTGGCATAGGAAATGTAGAACATGAGTGAGCAACAAGGGTAAGATATTAGTAGTCCAGGATTGTGAAAGTAATCTTAAACGTTTTCTTTCTGAAAGTTGCGAAAATAGAAAATGACGGGATTTGCTTACAAGAATTCCAAGAGTTGTAAATGGCTCTTACATGATTTGGCCTTGTGGAAACATGTGGTAGAAAGCGAGAAATCTTTTATCGTATGTAACATATTTTTCAAAACGATGGAGGTTTTCTTTCAGAAAGTGGCGGACTGAAAATATTAACAGCACAACAGAGTGTAAGCTGTTCATAGGACATCCTTCGACGTCATGGAAAGTAAGTTAATTTTAAGGAGTTTTGAATTCTGATTTCTTATGTTGTATGGTTTTTTTTAAACACAATCATTTTGATTGTGTTTTTTTTTCCCCGCTGTTACATGATGAATACCTTCAAGTCACTGATTTTAGTGAAATTTGATACATTCTGAGAACAGCAAAAATAAACCATTTAACATGTATATTAATTCTCTACTTTTTGTACTTATGATATACATTTAGAAATGTGTAGTAGACATGGAGAAGCTGAGGCTTCTGTAAGTGTCAAAGTTGTTGCATACAGTGCTGCACTTCTGGGTACTGTTTTATTTGGAAACCTGAGTAGGCCTCACCTCAAACAAACCTCTGGATAGGACACATCTTATTTGCATCCTGAAACAATCATTTAAAATATTAGGGACAATTTTATGATGGCTTTACACCTCTTTTGCGCTGCCATTGCATCACTGTTGTTAGACAGCAGCAGTGCAAAAGATGCACCATGTTCCAAAATAGGCCTCACTTCATCTGCATCAAGATACTGTTAGCTTAAAATAAATATCTTTAGGACTGTGTAGGGGGCCTGGAGAAGCAGAGGCTTCTGTAAGTGTCAAAGTTGTTGAAAAACTGTTTGCCCTTCAACCTTTTCCCGTGTCTTTTCTAATTTTTAAATACATGTTTTAATATTTTTCAAATGTTTGTTCTCTCTTTCACAGATTGAAACTATGAAAATAAAAAGTGAATAAGTTAACGACAATTATAAGGTAAATGTTTTGTACTCTTTTCATTACATTTCTATCACATTCACCTACTATTAGTTCCACAGCTTCTAAAGGACTTCAGACTAGAGGGCTTTAAACAAAGTATAACTAAATGTGGCAATTTGGAGCTGTGCCCGTGGCTTTTAGGTCAATGCGCAAGCGGATTGACCTAAAATGCGCGTGCACATTACCAAATCGCCGTCTGTTCCCTCAGCCGCACTCCTCCCACACCTTTGAAGTGAAGCTTAGCTTCACTTCAAAGGCCCCGGCTGCTTCACACCCTCATTCCACTCTCCCCGCTCCGTCCTCTCCCCTGCCCGCCGTGTGCATTTCTCCTCCCCCCCTCCCCACAACAACGCCACTCACACACGCAACGCCACTCACACACGCAACGCCACTCACACACACAACGCCACTCACACATGCAACGCCACCCACACACACAACGCCACTCACACACGCAACGCCACTCACACACGCAACGCCACTCACACACACAACGCCACTCACACACACAACGCCACTCACACACGCAACTCATCCACGCAACGCCACTAATCCACGCAATGCCACTCATCCACGCAACGCCAATCATCCACGCAACGCCACTCATCCACGCAAAGCCACTCATCCACGCAACGCCACTCATCCACGCAACGCCACTCATCCATTTGCAAAACCAAAAGGTCAAACTCTTCTATTGCAAGACCTATTGCATTTTCAATGCTTGATTCTTTCACTTCCTTATCTATTTTGTTTTTTACAATTATATCCTCTTCCATCTTTTCTTCGGTAAATAAATCTATTAAACAGCATCTCTGGTTTAGTCCCTATAGCTGTCTTTCTTTTAACATTACTCTCTGTTTACTTCCCTTGTACTTACTCCTTTTTTTAAAAAAAAAAATTTGGGGGGTTAGCTCCCGGTTCGCGTACCGGCGAGCGAACCGGAAAGCGAACTAAAAGAAATAGAGCTTGCCAGAGTGCTAAACATTCTAGCAAATGTTTGTATAAAGGGGAGGTAGTTCTGAAAAGAACTCTTTTTTTTATGTTTTTGTTGTTTTATATTTTTTTTTTACTTTTCTGAACATTTTTTTTTTTTTGGTATTTTTTGAACAATTTTATGTTTTTTTTGTTTTTTTGGAAGGGAAAGAACAAAAAACAGGCATTGAAAAGGGCTCAACACGAGCAAAAAAAAAATTATTTCTTGGGGCGTTTAGAGCACTTGTGACTTTCATATGCTCTATTTACTAACTTAATGCTCATATTGGCACATGAAAGTAAAGTACCACAATATAAACAAACAATCTTCATGTGCACAAAGTTTTCCTGGATGTTTGGCACTGTTTCCCATGACTCTGGCCCTGACAGAGATATTTCTGCTGATGTCCTGGCCACAGAAGTTGGAGGGTTGTCTTGCAGGTCACGCATCTCTGCCCGGCTATAATTTAGAGGATGCCACCTCTGCATGTGACGGTGCATAGTATAGTTGCCATAACTATACTTTTTATCTGTGCCTCTAGATAAGTTCTGCTTGCATATTAGGCACGTCACATAGCGAGCATTAACTTTTTCTCTCCTGCAGGAAATGAAAAAAACTGCCAAATAAAACTGTTTTTATAATGAGTTACCCGGGGCAACTCTTCTAAAAATTGTGGTGCCTGTTCTTCCTCTTCCTCTTCTTGATCCTCTTCCTCCTCTGGGTTTGCAAGGAACTGTGGAGGTGGTCCTCTCTTCCTATGAGGAGGTGGTGGTGGTGGGGGTCCACCAGCTGAAGCTACTAGTGAAGCCATTTTCCACTGTGCAAAATAGGTCTTCCTTTCACAAAGTTGAAAGTCAGAGTGAGAAAAAAGGTGGGGGCTTTCATCATTTGGGAAAAAAAATAGTTCTAAACCAATGAAAAGTGTTATTGTAAGGTCACCTGACCTAGTCTTACATCATTAGGAAACCAAAAGTGAAATGAACTAATGAAAAGTTTTATTAACAAGTTACATGACCTGTTCCGCTTACGTTACGCGCTGTGCGCTGCGCGCTGCGCTCCGGATCGCTTCCGGGAAGCTGCGTTTCGCGCCTCTGTTCGCGGTCCGGAGCACTTCCGGGTGCGCTAACCCGACGCGTCATAAGACGCATTATACGGCAACGTGATATGTCGCGCTTCCGCGACACGTCACGATGTTGATTTCTAACGCGGCAGTTGCGCAAACGGAACGTTTACCGGTTAGCGGACCGGGTCTCGGCATCAAATTGAGCTAACGGAAAGCGTCCCGGTTCGCGAACCAGGAGCAAAAAAAAAAATTTTTTTTTTAAATTAATCATAAACATATAAAATATATTTTGGGATTTAAAGAAAAATACATTTTACAGCTACAGATATTAGCTTTTAAGAAACCAATGAAATTCACTGAAAAAACTATAGGTTATAGACCATATATAGTTAGGAATTTGCATTTACAAAACCTTGAAAATTCACTGAAAAAACCATAGGTTATAGACCATATATAGTTAGGAATTAGCATTTACAAAACCTTATTTTACTCACACAAAACCATTGAAATTTCATATATAGTTAGTTGCACTAACTATATATCGCGCACCCGCAATCCACTGCTGATCATGTCACATATTACATCATTCATGACATGGTCAGTGACATCACTGATGACATCACTGATGACATCACTGATGACATCTCAAATGACATCACTGATGACATCACTAATGACATCTCATTTGCCATTACTGATCACATCACTGATGACATCATTCATGTGATAATACGGTGAACCTCTTCAGACTCTTCAGTGAATTTTCAAGGTTTTGTAAATGCAAATTCCTAACTATATATGGTCTATAACCTATGGTTTTTTCAGTGAAAATATATATATATATATATATATATATATATATTACCTACTGGCGGTCGCCAGTAGGTAGTTATAGTTAGGACCTAGTTTCCATAGGAAATCCACAACATTGTATTTGGAAATAACTTTGGCGTCGTTTGAGGAATTTGCGTGCAATTTTCCAAAATTTTTGCCAGCTCGGTTCTGCTCCTTCCCTGAAAGTTATGGGGGGATTCGTCAATCGGGGGGCCGAGAAAAAAGGGGGGTCACAAAACGTGTTTTTCCCATGTTAATTTCCATAGGACGTTCAGACACGGCTACAGCCCAAACCGCTTATTGGAATTACACCAAACTTTGCAAAATTGTAGGGACTGGTACGCAGAAGTGCCTTTTCTATATTTGGTGAAAATTGCTGCAGTGGTTTTTTGAAAGTAACTTAAAAAACACATATATATCTATATGCGCGCTTCGAGCGCTTACCTGTACGCGTGCCGGGGAGCGCACCTGGCGCGCCACGGAAGTGCGCGAGTGGAAAGCTGATTGGCTCTCGGGTGTCTGTCAACATTCCAAACAGTCGTCAGAGTCTGCCATTTTGTGTCTCGGTAGAATCGAGACACAAGAGGTGAAAAAAAAAGGGGGAAATGATTAAAAGGGGGCAGGACAGACACCCCCTGACCCCCTAGGTTTTCTGAGGGGGGCCTAGAAGGACCACAAAGGGCAAAACAACTATATATATGTTTTTTTAATTTTCGCGGAGTGCACTTCGGGTGCGCGTTCAGGTACGCGTACCACGGGGAAAAAACAGAGAAAAAATTTAGTTTAAATAATGAATTTAGAGTGTTTAGAGGTAGGGTAGCTCTGAAAAGAGCTGTTGTGTTATCTGGGTGAATTAAGTACCTACAAGTAGTGTTTTTTAAAAAAGAAACATTTTTAACAATTTTTTATTACTAAATATCAATTTATTGTTCTGAATTTTCGTAATTTTAAAGAACTTCTAACATTAAATCATCAGAAATTTCGTCATTGTTAGTCTCCCAAGAAGAATCCTGGAACTCAATGAACTCCAAATATTCAATTAATTCAGAATCAAAAGATTCATCATAAAAATCCTCCATGCCATCTTCTTCTTCAGTAAGGTCTTCATTATGTGTATTCAGATCAACTGGATCATTCAAATTGTCTAAAATAGTTGCAGAAATTTAAAAAACAATGTCAACTGATCCATCATTAAGATCCATCATTGCTGTTAGGGTACTATAAAAAGAGAGAGAGAGAAAGACAGTGAGAGTAAGAAATTTTTATATTAAAAAACATTATTCTTATTACCTTAACGTGTACAACATAGTTCCTCTTACAAATTAACAACTAGCCTTTTAGAATGCTGTTGAAAATTCTCACACCAGAAACTGAAAACCAAAATCTCCTCACAAATATACCTCAGACACTGCAATCACAAAATGGGCGTCATTCCCTCTCATTCTTCACACTTATACCCGTCCATAACCAATCAAATTTCTTCACACACAAATACTGAACCAAACTAACATTTTAATTGGTTATACAGATCAACACTTTCAAACTCACATAATCTTCAACCTACCCAAAAGGGGCAGGGTAGAGACCCCTTGATCCCCTAGGTATTCTTAGGGGGGCCTAGGAGGACCCTGAAGGGCAAAAACACTATTATTATTTTTTTTGAAAATTTCTCGGAGTAAGCTCAGGGTGCGCTTTCACTGGCGTTTACAGGTACGCGTACCCTGAGCGTACCACGGGGAAAAACATTGAAAAAAATTAGAGTAAAAAAAGAATTTAGAGTGCTTAGAGGTAGTGTAGCTCTGAAAAGAGCTGTGTTATATGGGTGTTTTTTGTACCTACAAGTAGGTACTGATGCAGAGTCTAAAATTCAAGAGGAAGACTCTATTCCCCTCATCGGTAAAATGTACACCATCTCTCCTATATATGCCTTGCATGTTGTAACGCAAGTTGTTGTGGTATATAGAACCCATACCATAGTCTCTGAGGAAAGCAGAAACAGATTTATTCACATGTTTCCTTGATTTCTCAATCTGTGGACAAAATTGGTTGGACCAGTTCCATTTTTGCCTTTGGCATATATTAGAATATACCAAAGCAGTTTTTGGAAAACGTGACATCAATTGCCCAAGGATGTCCTTTAAAAGCATTTCCAGACCTACCCCAGTCAAAGTTCCCAGGTCATTGCCACCACAGTGCACAATTATGAGGTCAGGGTGTGGTAGATGCATAAAGGACTTTACCAATGGTGTCAATTGGTGACATCTCAATCCTCTCTGGCCAATCCACATAATATCCACATTTGGTAAATCAAGGTTGGGAATACCTCTGTTTGTTGCATACTTTTCACTCCAGTGAACAAAGCTATGACCCACAATCCAGACTTTAGGCATCTTGAAGGTAGATGTGGTTGTATTCAGATGAGTTGTGGAAATGAAATGGCGGTTTGAATGTAGGAGTTATGAAAAAAAGCGGTTGAGATTCAGTGCACTTGAAAAAGAAGAAATGATTGGTGGTTTCTTAACATTCTCCATTGAAAATTAGGGTGCATGCTTTTGATTTTTGAAAGAAGTAATTCTAATGGTTGACAAAAAGTCATTAAAAGAAACATTGCACAGGATAAGCTGTTATATTGAGAGGTCAAACACCCTTGCTGGGTTCAGTTGCAACATAGTATGATGAACTTTTCACCTGGTTGCTCAGTTAGGTGGGAGTTACCATGGTAACAGGCTGAATGAGCACTGGGGGGATGGGTGAATATTATGTGAATTTGAAAGTGTTGAAATGTAGAACCAATTAAAATGTTAGCTCGGTTTTGAAATAGTGTGGGAAGAAATTTGATTGGTTAAGTCCAGGGATATGTGTGAAGAATTATAGGGAATCAGGGCCATTTGTGGTTGCAGTGTCTGAGGTGCATTTCAGAGATTCTGCTTTAGAAAATCTGGTGTGTGTGACTGACACTGTTCTAAATCTTCAAAAGCATTTTTAAAGGTGTGTAATGATTCATTTATTATAGATAGAGAGCTGTATGCGCTATGGGGAAGATTAAGAAACAAGTTGGGCTTCTTTATTCTTGCATTGTGTGTCATGTTTTTTTGTAATGCTGGTAAAAAATGTAATGGTGCATATTGTAAATGTATTTTGGAAATGAGTCAGGTTTCTGCCTTGTAATGTAGTGGTCATTTAAATGTGCTGTGCTCTGTGTCTAAAATGCTTTACTAAGCTAAATGTTTTTGGGCAAAATGTATGGCTTTAACTTTTTTGACAAGGATCACACTGAGTGTCTGTGTCAATTAAGGAATTATATTTTCACCTTTTTCTATAATGTCACCTGTGTCTCCTCACAGTTTGCATCTCTTAGCTTATAGGTACTGTTTCTTTTTTGCATTGGTCTCATGTTTCTATGTAATGCTGGCAAAAAAAGAATGGTGCATATTGGAAATGTATTTTAGAAATGAGTCAGGTTTCTGCCTTGTAATGTAGTGGTCATTTAAATGGGCTGTGCTCTGTGTCTAAAACGATTTACTATGCTAAATGTTTTTGGGCAAAATGTATGGCTTTAACTTTTTTGACAAGGATCACACTGAGTGTCTGTGTCAATTAAGGAATTATATTTTCACCTTTTTCTATAATGTCACCTGTGTCTCCACACAGTTTGCATCTCTTAGCTTATAGGGTACTGTTTCTTTTTGCATTGTGTCTCATGTTTTTATGTAATGCTGGCAAAAAAAGAATGGTGCATATTGGAAATGTATTTTGGAAATGAGTCAGGTTTCTGCCTTGTAATGTAGTGGTCATTTAAATGGGCTGTGCTCTGTGTCTAAAATGATTTACTATGATAAATGTTTTTGGGCAAAATGTGTGGCTTTAACTTTTTTTGACAAGGATCACACTGAGTGTCTGTGTCAATTAAGGAATTATATTTTCACCTTTTCCTATAATGTCACCTGTGTCTCCACACGGTTTGTATCTCTTAGCTTATAGGGTACTGTTTCTTTTTGCATTGTGTCTCATGTTTTTATGTAATGCTAGCAAAAAAATGAATGGTGCATATTGGAAAAGTATTTTGGAAATGAGTCAGGTTTCTGCCTTGTAATGTAGTGGTCATTTAAATGGGCTGTGCTCTGTGTCTAAAACATTTACTATGCTAAATGTTTTCTGGCAAAATGTATGGCTTTAACTTTTTTGACAAGGATCACACTGAGTGTCTGTGTCAATTAAGGAATTATATTTTCACCTTTTTCTATAATGTCACCTGTGTCTCCTCACAGTTTGCTTTTCTTAGCTTATAGGGTACTGTTTCTTTTTGTATTATGTCTCATGTTTCTATGTAATGCTGGTAAAAAATTTAATGGTGCATATTGGAAAAGTTTTTTGAAAATGAGTCAGGTTTCTGCCTTGTAATGTAGTGGTCATTTAAATGGGCTGTGCTCTGTGTCTAAAATGATTTACTATGCTAAATGTTTTTGGGCAAAATGTATAGCTCTAACTTTCTTGACAAGGATCACACTGAGTGTCTGTGTCAATTAAGGAATTATATTTTCACCTTTTTCTATAATGTCACTGTGTCTCCTCACATTTCCAATCTCTTAGCTTATAGGGTACTGTTTCTTTTTGCACACACACATAGAGTGAGATGAGACACAGGCACAGAGTGAGATGTCACACGCAAAGAGAGAGATGATACATACAAAGAGAGAGATGGGGCAGGCACAGAGTGAGATGAGACACGCAAAGAGAGAAATGACACACATGCATAGAGTGAGAAGAGACACAGGCACCGAGTGAGATGAGAGATGCAAAGAGAGAAATGGCACACACAAAGAGAGAGATGGGGCAGGCACGGAGTGAGACACAGGCACAGAGTAAGGTGAGACACAGGCACAGAGTGATATGAGACACAGGCACAGCGTGAGATGAGACACAGGCACGGCGTGAGATGAGACACGCAAAGAGAGAGATGGGGCAGGCACAGAGTGAGATGAGACACAGTCACAGACTGAGATGAGACACAGGCACAGAGTGAGATGAGACACAGGCACAGAGTGAGATGAGACACGCAAAGAGAGAGATGGGGCAGGCACAGAGTGAGATGAGACACAGCCACAGAGTGAGATGAGACACAGGCACAGAGTGAAATGAGACACAGGCACAGAGTGAGATGCTGCTGGCAGAGAGTGAGATTAATAATGAAACTGTACTGCACTGTTGCTGTGACACAGTTGCTGTACTATAAACTTACTTATGTTGTAAACTAGTGTTTATATGGTTCATTTATTGTAATTGCTATGTAGTATGTTAGTGGTCTATAATATGTTTTTTTGTCTTTACCACAGATTGTAATCATCTATAGAAAGATAAAAGAATATGCCGACGAAGGAAAGAAGAAGAAAAAGTTACAAACATGCTTTATTGGCCAAGAAAACACAATTAGAAGACTCATCCAAAACACAATCTTCAGTGAAAAAAAAAGAATGCTCCTGGTAAGCAAACAAAGGAGTTTTTTAGGAAATTACCTCAATGTAAAAAACATCTGGATATTGTTTCAAAGAAAAAAAATCATCTGTAAATACAAAGAAAAAGCAGAGCGCCCCAAAAAATGTTAGACCTGTAGAAGGAGATGATATTGTCTATAGTAATAGAAGGAGAAATCAATTTATTGACATTCGTAGACAAATGTTTTATAACAGAATTGTTTTAAATTTATTAAAAAATGTTAAGATTTACAAAAAGAAGACTGCTTTTTACAAGAAAAAGAAAAATATAGTGAAGATTGTGGATCAGGCTTTTGAAGTGAAATTTTTTTTCAGTTTAGTAATCAATAGAATTCGTACACTAGATAAGGTAATCAATGTTTTGAAATCAAAATGTAAGTGGAAAAGAGTAATTAATCGGACTAATTTGTGTGATGTTTTTTCTGGAGAATGGACGCATAGTTCAAGCTGTGAGCCATTTTTTAATGAAGAGAGTTACTTTCAGGATAATGATTTGGTGCATGCAGTTGACACCAGTGGTCGAGCATATGAGGTGAAGGACGGTTGTCCGGTTGAAAAAGAAAACATTGTTCCTAGAAATGCAGAAGAGGTGTTAGCTGATGAAGTTTTAGGGAGATGTCCTAAGGCTCCAGTGTATACTTGGAATTGTAGTAGTATTTGTAGTGTGCGACAGGATCCAATTGATTTGTTTCGCAATTTCTTACGGACATATACTAAGAAAAGTCTAAAACAAAAGATGAAAATGTTGCAAGAGTTAGATCCTTGCAGAGTGAGAGAAAAAACAGTTTTGCATGGGCATTCACTGGCTTGTCTTTCAAGAAAAGTATGTCAGAGTGTTTTTCACCATTTTAGGATGTTTGCAGTGCATCATAATAAAGTGAGGAAATTAGTGAGAAGGTTGTATTATGCAAAAAGTCCAGCACTTAAGCTTAAACAGTTAAACAGTGCTCTTTTGCATGGATCTGAATTAGATGTGAAGAACATTTGTGAAGAAATTGAGTTTTGTTATTTTGGTGAAAAAGAGGACAGTGCAGAAACTGATACAGTAATAGAAGGTAATGTGGAAGTACAGAAAAATCTGACCATGAAATTACAAAGTTTAAGGTCAATTCAAGTGAAAGGCCTAATTTTTCTTGTGTGTGTTGTCGACGAACTCATTATAAGAATCAGACTAGGTTAGTTGATTTATATGTAAAAAGTGAAATGGAAAATAATAATGAGTGGAAGGATTTTGCAACTTATTTGTTGGTAGAAAATTGTTTTGATTTGGGTTCTGATCAACGTATTTGTAAATATTGTTATAATAAATTAAATGAAAACAGAATGCCTGCTAGAGCTGTTCGTAATAATCTGGAGTTGGTAGACATTCCTTCTGAATTGATGGATTTAAATACCTATGAGTCTATTCTGATTCAATGTGTGCATCCTTTTCAGGCTATTGTTCGCATGGAGCCTAAGACAGGGAAATTGCCTCCTTCAGATTTACAGAGAGGATTAAAGGGAAGAGTTGTTTATTTGCCTCTAGATTTTAAGAAAAATATTGATACAATTGCTGTAGAAAAAGTAGAAAAGGAACCTCTGGTTATTCAAGTTAATGGTGTTCCGACAAAGAGTAAAAAAATCTGGCAAGAATTAGTGGATGTTAGGAAAATCAAAAAGGCAACGTTGTATTTGGTAAAAAAGCAATCACTACTACAAAAATGTATATATTGAAGAAGAGGAAACAAGTGTAGAAGAGGACAGTGATTTCTCAGCTGGGCAAATTGAAAAAGTTGATGTCTCTAGAAGTGAAGAAATTTATGAGTTCAAGTTCAAGTTCAAGTAATTTGTATAGCGCACTACTCACCCAGAGGGTCTCAAGGCGCTTGGGGGGGGGGGGCTTTACTTATCGAATATCCACGTTTTTAGTTGCTTTCTGAAGGAGAGGTGGTTCTGTGTAAGGCGGAGGTGAGTGGGGAAAGAATTCCAGGTTTTGGCTGCTAAGTAGGAGAAGGATCTTCCCCCTTTGGTGGATCTATGGATGCGCAGAATTGCGGCGAGGGCTTGATTGGACGATCGTAGTTGGCGGGTGGGGGTGTAAAAGGACCGTCGCGTGTTGAGGCATTTGGGTCCTAGGTCGTAGAGGGCTTTGTGTGCGTGGGTGAGGAGACGGAACGTTATTCTCTTGTTGACGGGGAGACAGTGGAGGTCTTTCAGGTGTCCGGAAATGTGAGCTTGACGGGGGATGTCCAGTATGAGTCTGGCTGAGGCGTTTTGGATACGTTGGAGTTTTTTCTGTAGTTTGGCTGTGGTTCCGGCGTAAAAGGTGTTTCCGTAATCCAGTCGGCTAGTGACCAGTGCATGGGTGACCGTCTTTCTTACTTCGGTGGGGATCCAACTGAAGATTTTTTTGAGCATGCGTAGGATGTTGAAGCATGAAGATGAGACGGCGTTGACTTGTTTGGTCATCGAGAGGGAGGAGTCCAGGAAGAAGCCCAGGTTACGTGCGTGGTCCGTAGGTATGGGTGCGGTTCCCAGGGCCGGTGGCCACCATGAGTCATCCCAGGCTTAGGGGGATGAACCTAAAATGAGGACTTCCGTTTTGTCAGAGTTCAGTTTTAATCAGCTGTTCTTCATCCACTCAGCTACTTATTTCATTCCTTCGTGTAAGTTGCTTTTGGCGGTGTTAGGGTCTTTGGTGAGGGAGAAAATTAGCTGGGTGTCGTCTGCGTAGGAGATGATGTTGAGGTTGTGTTGGCATGCGATGGATGCGAGGGGACTCATGTATACATTGAAGAGGGTGGGACTGAGTGATGATCCTTGTGGTACTTCGCAGATGACTTTGGTGGCCTCTGATCTAAAAGGGGGGAGGCGGACTCTCTGAGTTCTTCCAGCGAGGAACGAGATGATCCAGTTCAATGCTTTTCCTTGTATTCCGATGTTGCTGAGGCGTTGTATGAGGGTGCTATGACAGACTGTGTCGAAGGCTGCGGAGAGGTCAAGTAGGATGAGGGCAGCTGTTTCTCCGTTGTCCAGTAGAGTTCGAATGTCGTCTGTTGCTGCGATTGAGGGCGGTTTTGGTGCTGTGTTTGGCTCGGAAGCCGGATTGTGAGGGATCGAGGGATTTGTTGGATTCAAGGAAAGCGGCGAGCTGACTGTTGACGGCTTTCTCAATGACTTTGGCAGGGAATGGGAGGAGCGAGATGGGGCGGTAGTTCTTAAGTTCAGTGGGGTCTGCTGTGGGTTTCTTCAGAAGGGCACTGAGTTCGGCATGTTTCCAGCTTTCTGGGAAGGTAGCGGAGTTGAAAGAACTGTTGATGACGTCGCGGAGATGGGGTGCGATGATGGAGTCTGCTTTGTTGAAAATGTGGTGAGGACATGGGTCGGTTGGTGATCCAGAGTGGATGGAGTTCATCAGGCGAATGGTGTCTTCAGTGGTGATTGGGTTCCAGGTACAAAGGTTGTTAGCGGGTGGTTTTGGTTCGGAGGTGGGTGGAGTGGAGTGGTCTTCGGATTGGTTTTCAAAGCTGTTATGTATATCAGCGATTTTGTTGTGGAAAAATGAGGCTAGGGAGTCGCAGAGGTCTTGGGAGGGAGTGATGTCGTTGGTGCCGGCGGTGGAGTTGGTAAATTCTTTGACGATGTTAAAAAGTTCTTTGCTGTTTTGGGCACTGTTGTCAGGACGATCCTTGAATGCTGATTTCTTGGTGGATCGGATCAATTGGTGGCGTTTTTGAAGGTGGCATAGTTGTCAGTGGTTGGGTTTTTTCTCCAGGCTTTCTCGAGGGGCCGACAGAACTTCTTGGATTTCTTAAGGTCATCGTTGAACCAGGGGGCTTTTTTGCTACCTTGCTTGAGTTGATGGTTTTTCAGGGGTGCTAGTTCGTCGGCGCTGTGGGTAATCCATTGTGTGAGGTTGGTGGCTGCTTGGTTTGGGTCCGATGATTTGGTAGGAGGGTTTTGGTGAAGCGATGTGAGGAGCTGATCGGTGGTAATTTTGTTCCAGTTTCTTCTGGGAATAGGTTGTGGGCGGTTGTGGGTCGTGGTCTTTTTGTAGTTGAAGTGAACGCAGCTGTGGTCCGTCCAATGGAGGGCTGCGGTGTGATTGAAGGAGATGTGCTTGCTGGAGGTGAAGATTGGGTCGAGCGTGTGTCCGGCATAGTGGGTGGGGGTATTGACAAGTTGTTTGAGTCCGAGGTTGGCCAAGTTGTCCAGAAAGGTGGTGGTGTTGCTGTCGTTATTCTTTTCCAGGTGGAAGTTGAGGTCTCCCAGTAGAATGTAGTTCTCGGAGGGGAGGGCGTGTGGGCTGATGAAGTCAGTGATGTCTTCGCTGAATTGTTTGAGGGGTCCCGGTGGTCTGTAGATGAGGGTGCCTCTGAGTGTGGTCTTAGGGTCGGTGTGGATCTGGAAGTGGAGGTGTTTGGCGGAAGAGAGGTTATCATCGGAACTGGTCGAGATGCGGATGAAGTTCTTATGGATGATGGCGATGCCTCCTCCAGTTTGGTTGGTGCGGTCCTTTCGGATGATCTTGTCGCCGTCCGGGATGGCTATGGCTATGTCGGGTGCTGATGAGGCGTTCATCCAGGTTTCTGTTAGGATGGCGACATCTGGCGATGTAGTGTCGAGTAGGTTCCAGAGTTCGATGGCGTGTCTGTGGACCAAGCGGGTGTTGAGCAGGATGCACTTTAGGTGGTTAGTGTCGGAGCTCTGTTTGGAGTTTGTGGATTTGGTGTGGGTCCTGATGCAGTCAAACCTGCAGGAGTGGCAGTTGAAGGGTCCATGGGTGTGTCCTGGGGCGGCTTGGTAGCAGTTTGGTGGGCGGCCGGGGTTAAGGGTAGAGAGGGTTGCTGCATCGTATGTAATGTGGGTGGGGTGGGTTATGCGGGGGCCAGGGGGTTTGGCGCTGAGCGCGGTCCAGGCGCGGACCGGCGTAGACGGGCTTACCTTTGGCGCATCTTCGGCGCGCATGGGGTGCGACCGCTGCGCGTGAACGCTGCGTGCAGATGCATCTGTCATAAATGGATAGTGGAGGGGGGCGGAGCGAGGGAGGGTCAGCTGGGAGGCGGGAGCGGGGTGGAGATACAGGCTGGGAGGCACAATCACAAAATGGCAGCAAAACAAAAAGTGAAACAGGGCGAGTTTGTTTGTGCAAGTAGGGAGATCGGCAAAATGAGGGCAGAGGCACCGGCACAATCAGGCAAAGATCTTAACAACAGTCAATGCGGACTTATCAGAAAAGCGCTACAGTATTATGCAAGCACGAGCAATCATCAATATTATTCAGGCACAAATTACAATGCGCGCACAATATGCAAAAAGCGCTACGCTGATATTCAGGCAGAACGAGGTAATTGGCAGAGAGCAGATCAAATCAAGGTATTTGGCAGCAAAGCAGCAAAGCGCTACGATACCAGCTGGCCAGGGGAGAGTGGGGAGCGACCGCTACTGCCAGAGTCAGGACGGTCACAGCGTTGGGGCAGGTGGGTCCTTCCTGTACTATCAGTGGGAGGGAGGGTCAGCTGGGAGGCGGGAGCGGGGTAGAGATACGGGCTGGGAGGCACAATCACAAAATGGCAGCAAAACAAAAAGTGAAACAGGGTGAGTTTGTTTGTGCAAGCAGGGAAATCGGCAAAATGAGGGCAGAGGCACCGGCACAATCAGGCAAAGATCTTAACAACAGTCAATGCGGACTTATCAGAAAATCACTACAGTATTATGCAAGCACGAGCAATCATCAATGTTATTCAGGCACAAATTACAATGCGCGCACAATATGCAAAAAGCGCTACGCTGATATTCAGGCAGAACGAGGTAATTGGCAGAGAGCAGATCAAATCAAGGTAATTGGCAACAAAGCAGCAAAGCAGCAAAGCGCTACGATACCAGCTGGCCAGGGGAGCGTGGGGAGCGACCGCTACTGCCAGAGTCAGGACGGTAACAGCGTTGGGGCAGGCGGGTCCTTCCTGTACTATCAGTGGGAGGGAGGGTCAACTGGGAGGCGGGAGCGGGGTGGAGATACGGGCTGGGAGGCACAATCACAAAATGGCAGCAAAACAAAGAAGTAATGGGGAATGCTATTGACTTGTTTCAAATGAAAGATGCAAAAGGAAGTGCCATTAGTGTATGGGAAGAAAGTTTAGAAGCTCGTTGTTTTCCTCAGTTATTTCCAACAGGTCAAGGTGGACGATATGACGACCGACCTGTTCAAATTCCTGCATCTGAATACCAGACTTTAAGATTATATGCAGAAGATCCAAGGTTTCGTCAATGCATTCCATATTTGTTTCATCTACTGTTTGAGAGTGACTTATCTGGACTTTCTTATGCAGTGAACCATATACTGAAAAGTGGAGTACATTTGCAAAATGTTTCAGCAAGGGACTTTATGGATAAAGTCAAACTGCAAGACAGTATTTTGGAATCTCACCTAATTAATCTCATGGCGTGTCAGCGTGGTACTAACGAGTATTGGTACCATTGTCATGGGGAATTGAAATGTATGCTAAGAAACTTAGGAACTCCTACATGGTTCCTCACTCTTAGCTGTGCTGAGTATGCTTGGGAAGACTTACTTCAATTTCTACGAGAGGCAAATGCAAACATTGAAAATATAGAATACAAGACACCTGGAGAACTGTGCTCTTTGGATCCAGTTAATGTATGCAGGTATTTCAATCATAGGTTTGAAGCTATGATGTCTTTTATCACAAACAAAAAAAATCCTCCGCTTGGAGAGGTTTTGGATTTCTTTTGGAGAAAGGAGTATCAAGTAAGAGGTGCTCCTCACATACATATGCTGCTATGGATCAAAGATGCACCAAAATTTGGAACAGATTCGTATGACACAGTGATGAGTTTCATTGAACAGTATTCTACATGTGTTGTTCCGAAAAGTACAGAAGAAAACAATTTAAGACATCAAGTTTTACGCTTTCGAACCCATCGTTGTGGAAAATACTGTTGTCGAAAGTTCAAATCCAAGGACAAGTACTACACAAAATGTCGTTTTGGATTTCCACAACCAGTAATATCTAAAGGAAGAGTGAACAATTTTATGTCTTCTCTGCGACATACTGTGACAAGAAAATCACCGAAAGATACATACAACTTAAGAAGAAATGAAGAGTCCAAATACATAAATGACTACAACCCAGTCATTTCATCCATGTGGAATGCTAACATGGATATTCAATATGTTGCTGACAACTTTATTGCTGTGGCTCGATATGTGACATCTTACATCACAAAATCAGAAAAGACGGAACTGAAGGTAATGTGGGAGGAAATTTCACATGAAAAGAGTCTAAGTAAGAAATTGTACAGTTACAGTCTGAAGATGTTGTCGCATCGAGAAATTGGAGCATATGAATGTTCTGATCGGTTATCTTCAGCAAGTCTATATGCCAAATCTAGAACAATCATTTGGGTGAGTCTAGGTCTTGCTGCAACACGAAACCGAGTTTTGAAACCTGTACAAGAAATTGAGCATTTGGCGGAGAAAGAACCAAACAGTACAGACATTTTGAAGACGAACATGTTGGAAACATACTATCCAAATAGAAGTAGTCATCTTGAGAACGTTTGTCTCTATGAAGTTCTGCAAAGCTATGCTTTTAAGAGGAACATCACAGAAGATATCAATAAAGGAGTATATGCTGTAATTGGATGTGAAGAATGTCTGGTGAAACAAAGAAAAGGTCATTTGATTAATCATCGAAAAGTGAGTTGCGAATCTCCTGACAAAAGGGAATTTTACTATTTAGCTCTTTTGCAACTCTTTAAGCCATGGCGTACAGAAGAGAAACTACTTGAAGATTTTCTCAGTTATGAATATTCCTTCAATGCAAACAAGGATACCATAGAATGTCCTGTTTTTTCAAATTATCTGCAAATGTTGAACGAGGAAATACAGCAAGAAGCTACAATTGCAGCAGAGATTGCTAGAGACAGTTCTCAAGACAGTCAGAGTTCTGCTTCATTGAGTCAGGATCCACTAGGAGGACCAATTATTCAAAATGAAGCTGCCACTGCTATGGATGAAGTGGAAAGAGCCATGGAACAAGCTCAGAAGGATGTATTTAACTTAGAAGGTTTGGAAAAAGAACTAAACTTTGAGCAGAAACAAATATATGACGAAGTCACAGAACAGATTGAGCATGGTTTATGTCATGAGAAAAAAGAGTGCTCATGTATGTCATTTATGCCAGTCCGACTGTACGTGAGTGGAGAAGCAGGAACTGGGAAAAAAATTCTGATTAAAGCAATTTCAACTTATCTGCAGAAAAGAACGGAGTCATCACTGTCTCGTGTTGTTACTGCTCCAACTAGGTTGGCAGCACATAACATTAAAGGGATTACTTTACATCGTTTATTGATGCTGCCAGTAGAGCATGATAATAAATTACAATACTCAAGCTATCTGGAGAAGCTTGTTGTGGAGTTTCTAGAGTCCTGAAGAAAATGAAACTTCTTATCAATGATGAGGTAAGCATGTTATCAAATATAATGCTTGCTTTTGTGCATTTAAAAATGCAAGACATTCTTAAAACAGAGTATGATGTGTTATTTGGAGGCAAACACATCAATGTTTTTGGAGATCTACTGCAGTTAACTCCAGTGAAAGGACAACCAGTGTTTAAAATGCTTACGCATGAAGATACCTGGAAGTGCCTAGGAAGCATTGGAAATGTTAATATATGGTTAAATTTCAAATATGCAGAACTGCTTCAAAATATGCGATAGGCAAAGGATGAAGATTATAAAAATATTCTGCAAGATGTAAGAATTAGAAAAGTAAGTGAGCATGGCAAAGAAGCTCTACAGGCACGATTATTTTCAAATTTATTTCCAAACGAAAATATTTTCCCAGAGAATATTTTTAAGAAAATTGCTGAAAACAAATCTGTGATATGCTTGATGCCAACTCTGCAAGAATGTTCAATCTTCAACAACGAAATGTTAAAGTTAGAAAATCAAGACATTGTGAAACTGGAAGCTATTGATAAAATAGAGCATGACGGAGCAACTATTATTTTGTCAGAAAAGTTGAAATCAAAATTGGATTCTTTACAGAAGACAATATCTAAAACTGCTGGTTTGGAAAAGACTCTGTATGCATGTTTAAATTGTCGTATAATTTTATGACGGAATTTACATGTGGAAAGAGGTTTAGTAAATGGAGCAATGGGTTATGTTGTTGATTTTGTGAATTACCGAAATAGAGATGGAATTGAATTATTAAAAATTAAATTTGATGGAATTGAAGAAGTACAACAAATCAGTCGTTGTTCTGCTCGATTTTTGCTTGTGAAAGATGTATATGTCCGCCAAAAACAGTTTCCTTTTTCTTTAGCATATGCAGTGACTATTCATAAATCTCAAGGTTTAAGTGAGGATAGTGCTTTGGTGAATATTGGAAGTTCAGTGTTCAAGGAGGGTATGGCATATGTTGCTTTATCTTGAGTTGCAGGACTGGGTTCTTTGGACCCAGCGGTGCCAGGGCACAACACCTGAAACCTTCGTGGGTAACCTGCTCCGGCGTACAAGTCACAGAGACACGGGACACTTCCTTCGGCGTCAAAGAGTCAAGGTTTATTTACTGCAGGGAACACAGAAGTCACAGGAAGTACATCGAGTGTAGTTCGGGGAGACTGCTTCAAATTGTATTTGTGGATCGCTCCTTTTATACAGTTTTTACCCATAGGATAACATGATACACAATAGTTTACAACCTGGTTCCCACAAGTCGCTCTCAGAGGGGTCGCTTAGATCACTTTGAAACACACAAGATCCGGAACATAAGTGCGGAAACATTTGGCGGTTCCCAACTGTAAAAACCCATCTTCCCACCATTAGCAAATTCCAATCAGCAGTAAAGTAGATCGAAATAGGAACGAAGACAGGTGCAGAGGAAGACGGAGACAGTAGGGAGATCGGAAAGGGTGTAAAAGGGGAGTGTCGAGAAGCACGAGATACAGGCATCAAAGGGACGTGCCTAATGAGATGCACGACTGAGACAATAAGCCCGTGCGGCAAGATGAGCCTCGAGCGGCGCCATCTGCCTTACAGTAGCATCCCCCTCGTCATAAAGACACTTACAAAGAACATGCGTCTTCCGCCATATCTTGGGAGTCCCAGGGTCGCGAAGCGGACAGCGTCCGTTCGCTGGCTACTTGAGGGCAAGAGACAAAATGGATGCCGTATCTAAGATGGAACCCGTGGGTACAGATGACAAACCCACATAACAAACGAACGGTTTAAGTTAGCACAGCGAAACTGCGCACACTTACAAAACTCGTCATTTGCGGTTCATAGATACTAGACTCGACCATATTCGTGCGAGTTAAAAACACCACTTACAATTGTCACGGAACCTCAGACGCTCCTTTTGCCCTCATGTAGGCAAGCACTAGTCGGAATCATACTCGATATTCATCAGACCATCAAGATGTCGTTGTAGCATAGCTCTGTCCAACCGAGTCCCCTTGGTAACAGATGGTTGTCTCATACACGTTGTAGCACAGAGGCCACATAAGGCAGGACCACACTGCACACAAAGGCAACACGTGAACAGGAACACTACCACAACCCCGATGATCGTCAGAATCTTCCAACCCCAAGTCGACACCAGGCCCCAAAACCAACCAAGTAGCGTCCAATCCCCTACATCCACGTGTATGGATTCGGAGATCTTGTGCAACTTCGAGATGGCTTGATAGACAGTAGGAGCATTATCTGGAATGAAAATGCAACAGCTCGAATGGATCACTTTACATACCCCACCGCGATCTGCTAAGACAACATCTAAAACCATACGGTTTTGTAATGTCATAAGTCTCTCCGCCTGAAGTTCTGTGGTGATATTACCAAGGGCACTGGCAGTAATGTTAGCTGTCGATTCTACCACTCGAGTCAAATGTCTCAGGTTCCTACTATTAACCATAGGTCCCCAAAACGGGAGGAAACCCTTGAAAAAGTCTCCTGCCTCTTGACCGGCAGTATCCTCTTCGCTAATTACGCCTCGTACAACTCTAGTCTTATGATAATCGGCATCTACAGTAAACGTCGGAGGCAACAGATTTGCAACAAAACATGAGCCCATGAAGTCTGCGGGCAACCATGTGTATGCACGATCATGACAGATAAAGTATGTACCCTTGGCAGCCAGAAACACAGGGGACGGGGACATTGGCAAAACGTAACTTTCAGTGCAAGCACTTACTCCAAGTGAGGCTTGCGAGCCACGACCCACAAGACAAAGATTACCAGTGTGGGGTACGACCCATATTGGAGACGAGCTTTTAAGCTGCTTTTCATTAATGAACATACTATATTCCCCTCTACTTAGGACCCTATAGGCTTGTACCTCTTCTTTAGGGATAAGAAAAGGATCATGGATCTCATCTTCCATCTCCTCTATTGCCATCGATAGCACCCACTGATACGAGGTAGGACCAGCGTTGGGGGAACGTTGTTCTGGAGTGGGGTGGAAACCCAGTGCGCTTCGAAGCATTGTTTGGAATGCTCGAGCTGACCCTTGGGAACTATACGGTAACACCAGATATGGAATTCCCTTACCCGTAGTATGTGGCATCAACCCACACACCCAACAATTAGTAGTGTTAACCACTAACTGATGCTGATGGAGGAGCTGGATAAAGGAATTGTTGCGGAATTCTACACGTCTAGCCTGTTCGTGTTCTGGTAACATATGAAAGGAATGAGGAGAAGCAGTAGAAGTAATGTTAGGGTAAGGAGTAGGAGTAGGGGTAGGAAGTAAGAAGTAAGACATAGTGTAATACACCCCACCCGCCAAAAATGCAGAAGCAGTTAAAAACAAAACAAACAACTGGGATACAAAACATTTCG
Source organism: Lissotriton vulgaris (assembly GCF_964263255.1). Taxonomy (NCBI): domain Eukaryota; kingdom Metazoa; phylum Chordata; class Amphibia; order Caudata; family Salamandridae; genus Lissotriton; species Lissotriton vulgaris. Next base: position 651,554,104 of record NC_141696.1, on the reverse strand, counting down.
TACGACTAAGTTTCTGCAGCTTGACTCTATATGCCTGAGCTCCTTCCAAATCATTCAGCTTCGAAAATGCCATTTCCCTACGACCGTCCGCAACGTTTCTTGACGCACTTCGTTCTGTGCAGCAATAGTCAATCCCCAGGAGTTCCTAGGAACCGACGGTCTTTAACCTAGTGTCAAGACCTACTGTCCAGAAGGAAGTACGCGCGCGGCCCTACGGCCCTCAATACACAATATGTATATATTAGCACAATATTTCTCAGCTGTGGAAGAAAAAGATACAAGGAAGAAGCTTGATATATATATATATACAAAACAATTTTCAATGATACGAATGTTCAAAGTTGATCATGGGAAACGAAGATATTGCAGTTATCAATTTCAGCAAAGCAAGCAAATTTTTATTTGTCCTTAGTGTGAGATCGCAAAGAATATCGATGTTTCCCGGGACGTGTCTGCACGTCGAACAAAGGATCTGTCGAAGAGACAGCGTCCTGCTGATCAGTTCGTTGGTCTGGTCTTGAGTCTCTTGCTGACAAATGTTCAACAGTGGCTTTCTGCTGCGCTGAGGGTTCTCCAACAAGCTGTGCGTCGCTAAAAGGTACAAACGCCGGCAATGTTTCTGTTTCTGTTGACGCAATGCCTTTCCTTACCCACGGGTCTGCCGACAAAGGAATAGGGACTCGCTTACAATGGGTAGCATGTACCCAATTTTTCCGCCCCTCAAGACGAACGGCAGTCCTCGTGGCCAGGAGCACCTGGTAAGGTCCGGTGAAGCGAGGGTCCAGATTGTTTTTTCGTGAAAAATTTCGGGTAACCACCCAATCTCCGGGCTGGAGCTGGTGGCCTGGACCCTCCGTCTGCGTCGGCAAGGCGTCGTAAACCTGTTGATGAATTAACCTCAGTTTAGCAGTCAAGTCATGTAAGTAATCAATCAACATCGGAAACTCAAGATCAGAGAATATTCCTGGCCTAGGAACCCCCCACACATTCGCAGGACGGCCGAACACTATTTCATAGGGACTGAGCCCTATTCGGGAGTGTACAGTCGCCCTAGTTGACAGTAATGCTAGAGGCAAAGCATCAGGCCACGAAAGTCCAGTCGTAGCTTGAATCTTCGCTAATTTTAGTTTAAGGGTGCCATTGTACCCTTCAACCAATCCAGCTGACTGGGGATGATTGGCGCTATGGAATTTCTGATTTATTCCAAGGCCCTTACACACACTCTTCATCACACTTCCAACAAACTCACTTCCGTTATCTGACCACACGACTCTAGGCATTCCATACCGAGGAAAGTATTCCTTCAGTAGGATTTTCGCAGTAGACAAAGCAGTATTGTCTTTGAGGGGATAGGCCTCGATCCATCGGGAGAATGCGCAAACCACAACCAAAACGTATTTCAGGTTATTGCATCGCTCCATATGGATGAAGTCCAATTGGATCACCTCAAAGGGATACAAAGGAGGAGCAAAACTGCCAGGGGGAGTTGGGGTTCCTTTGCCAGGATTGTACATTATACACACCATACAATTCTTCACCAAACGTTCAGCACACTTAGTAATTCCATCATTCTTCCACACATCAGCCAACAACTTGCAAATACCTTTCGCGCTAATATGTGCTAACCCATGTGCCATTTGCACAACGGCCAGTACATACGCATCAGGCAACATCCATCTTTTCTGATCTGACAAATCAATCCAGCAACCATTCACATCCAACCTTCCCGTACTTTCTTTCCACTTCATCTTTTCAGTGTCGGTGGCCTCATTCTGAATTGCTTTCACACTCTCTATAGTATTCTCACACATACTTGATTCTGTAGGCCACCTAACCGAATTCGTCACATACATTCGAGTGCTAAGGTTCCGGGCAGTCTCCTTAGCAATCTCATCTGCAAACGCATTACCACGACCAACATCATCCGTCACTTTACGATGCGCACTACATTTAACAATTGCAACTTGAGCAGGCAAAGTCAATGCATCCAAAAGATCGTTCACAAGCTGGCCATGCTGTATTTTCGTGCCATGTGACGTCAAGAAACCACGTTCTCGCCACAATCGTCCGAAACTATGCGCTACACCGAAAGCATACTGACTATCGGTGTACACATTCACACGTTTACCTTTTGCTAATACACATGCTCTAGTAAGAGCGATCAGCTCTGCAGCTTGGGCAGAATTCTGACTCAATCTCGCAGTCTCAACAACAGTATTCAATGTCACCACAGCATAAGCAGTAGTCACATCACCATTCGGCAATTTAAAACATGACCCATCCACATACAGGATGCCATCCGGGTCTTCCAATGGGGTGTTTTTAAGGTCCACACGACCTTTTGTTTCCTCCTCTGTCCGCAAGTAACAGTCATGTTCTGTTACTGCATCTGACTCTGCACTAATTGGTAACAAAGTTGCCGGATTTAGGACATTACAACGTTTTATCTGAATGTGGCTTGCCAAGAGCGTCAATTCGTACCCAGATAACCTCGCACTCGTCAAGTGCTGAGTTTTCGTACGGTTCAAAAGAGTATCGACTGCATGCGGAACCATCACCGTAAGCATATTATCCATGACCAATCCTGCTGATTGTCGGATGGAGACCGCAGCTGCCGCAGTTGCTCTCAAACAACTCGGCAATGCTCTAGCTACTGGGTCTAAGGTCGAGGAAAAATATGCACATGGACGTTGCTTACCACCAAAAGGTTGCGTTAAGACGCTTAAAGCACAACCTTCCCTCTCGTGAACATATAACGTGAACGGTTTACTGTAATCAGGGGTACCTAACACAGGAGCCGAACACAATGAATCACGTAATTCAGAAAAACTTTTCTGACATTCTTCCGTCCATGGTAAAGGAGTCGAAACATCCTTGCACGTAAGAGCCACCAATGGTTTCGCTAGCAATGAAAAATTAGGAATCCACTGCCTGCAGTACGATGTGATACCTAGAAAGGCACGCACATCTCTTTGGGTTTGTGGCACAGCCATGCGCGCAATCGCTGCAATTCTCTCTGGGGTCAATCTCCTTCCCTCCTTTGACAATAAGTGACCTAGGTAGGTTACTTCTTGACAACAATATTGGAGTTTAGAAGGTGACACCTTGTGATTTAACTCACAGAGATGTTGCAGCAACGACACTGTAGCAATTTTGCAAATGTCCTGAGTATCAGCAGCCACCAATAAGTCGTCGACGTATTGGATTAAAGCCGCACCAACCGGCAACCTAAACGCATCTAGTTGACCCTTCAAAGCTTGACTGTAAATCGATGGACTTTCACAGTAGCCCTGAGGAGCGCGTTTGAACCGGAAGCTACGTCCACCAAGAGAGAAACCGAAAAGGTCCCTGCTCTCTTCGGCAATCGGGATGCTGAAAAACGCATTTTTCAAATCAATCACCGAAAACCATGAAGCTGTAGCTGGAATCAGAGTCAGTAGCGCCGTAATGTCAGGCACAACAGGGAATTGAGGAACCACAATTTTATTCACCTCCCGTAAATCGATAACAAAACGATAAACAGGCGGTTTGGTAGGATCAGTACGTTTAAGAATGGGCAGTACAGGACTATTGCACACGTTTCCCCGAGTTTCTTCAATGACATCTTTCTCGATCAAATCATAGATGATCGCTAACAAAGCTCGTTCACCATCAAGGGAGATACGATATTGGGGAATACGTGGCAATCGCACATTCGATTTCAACTGAACAACATAAGGGGAGATATCAAGTAGGCCCACGTCATTTGGACCCGTCGCCCACAAAGATGCAGGAAGAGAACTCAATTCCGGTGGAAGCTTATCGAGGGACAAGTACATGGGAGAGACTACCCTCTCTCCGAACGTAAGCTTTACACCCGCAGGAGAACAATACAAAGTCGCATACAAGCGTTTAAGCAAATCCAGACCCAAAAGATTTTCGCCACAACCAGTAGACAAAATCAATGGAGCTTCGAGCTCACGTGGCCCAATTTTAAGGGGCAAAGGGCGCGAAACTGGATTGCTAACGGGGGCGCCAGAGAATCCAACGGAAACATTTGTTAAGCCAGACAAAGGTGCGCCAGGGAGTTTCGAATGCATGATAGAACTTTTCGCTGCACCAGTGTCCAACAGAAAAGGCTCAACGACGCCCGATGTAGCAACTGCGACGTAAGGCCCTCTCTGATCAACCGGAACTGATACCACTCCCTCTCCTTGTCTTTGGCTGTCCTAGTAATTACTATCGTCAGGTCCCTGATCGACGTAATAATCGTCTACATTGTACTGCGCAGATCGTCCTTGCGATGATCCACGTTGATCGAAACAGTTATTAGAATTTGATGAATGGTCAGAGCGATCATTCTGAGCACCACGACCTCTACCACGTGATGCGTGCTGTGCACCACCACGACCTCCTCTAGACGAATTACCACCACTACGGTCATTTAAAGCAGGACAATTGAATTTAATGTGTCCCTCCTGTCTACAATAAGCACATTGATTGTACCCTAATGAAGATCTCTGAAAAGATGAATCATTACGCGGCTGCGATCGATTCGATTGCGACTGCGATCTATTCTGCTGAGGCGCATTCTGATTAGAACGCGGCGGATATGCTTGTTGTAACAACACTTTAGTTTTCAGCTCTTTCGTCTTTTTATCGGCACGGTCATTTTCCTCTTTTTCTCTATTTTCGTAATATTGTGCCGTAGCCAATATCTGAGCTGAGGTAGAAACGGCCCATGAACTTTCTGAATTTTTCAATTTATGGCTCAAGTCGGGCAATAAGTTCGATACGAATTTATCCACAAACAACCTCTGTCCACCCTCAGTACCCATATCCTGCCCACTATGATCGACGAATGTTTCCTCGAACCTCGTAAAGAAGTCTGAAACACTCTCATCTTTCTTCTGCTTACAGGCTGACAACTTGTCCCAATTTACCCTCATAGCTGGCATAAGCGTTTTCATTAATGTAATGATTCGCTGGGGAAGAAGTTCAATCAACTGATCGGGTTTAGTAGCAGCCACTTGTCCAGCGTCTGCCGCTGTAATGGCAGCCCAATCACCACCTAATTCATTCGCGTGATCTTGGTGACGAATCTTGGCCCATACCGGTTGCGGTACGACATTGCCAAACAACATGTCGATATCGGCCAGATTCATTATCGTAGCGTCTACGAGCTGCGATAATTCTTTGTAATACCCCGCAGGATTTTTGCGAGGATCAGGCAAAGTTTGTTTCACCTGAAGCACTTCCGATCGTTTCCAAGGGAGGTGTATCCACACTCTCTGGAAATGTGCTGGTATTGGAGCATTAGCATTAGTATTATCAGCGGGTACCCAAACTGGCGGAACTTCACGCATAGGATATTGGCCAGACCCATCTCGTTGTTCAATGTCCTCAACGAACAATGCATGAGGAATAGGAGCGGGACGAAGAGATAGCAACCGCTCAATAGCACGTCGGACATTAGTGTCGACTATCAGTCCAGTTGCGAACTGAAGCCGGAGTTCAGACAGGGCGGTCAGCACCTCGTCAGGCGCATTGGCCGCTATCTGATCATGTAAGAACTTGCACATTTCATCAAACACATATCTCTGAGTAGGTATGTTGAATTGATCAAACGTTTCGAGGACAACACGAGGTGGATTTCTAACAGGGTTTATCATCCAACCCATCGCCATATTGTATAGCGCAACACGTTCTCTATTACCAGGAAGCTGGCTACGTCTCTGTGGACCATCAGAACCTGCAGACCCAAAAACAGGTCCGAGCGACTGAAAGAAGTTTGTCGCAAGGGGAGAATCACGATTACGAGTAGAGGGAGAAGAGTAAGACACAGGACTAACAAGAGAAGGAGTAGAGACGTTAGCAGCAACAGGGGTTAACAACACAGGAGCAGTAGCGTGAGCAGTAGCGGGAACAGGAGTATGTGGAAGCGGAGGAGCAGTAGGAATAGAAATAGGCAAAGGAGCAGGAACAGTCGGAAGAGCAGGTGCAGGTTGAGGAACTGGTGGAGGAATAACAGGTGGAAGAACAGGTACGGCAGGGACCACAGGAGCTGCGGTACCCTGTACGTACGGAGGTGGCGACTTCATAAGATAGGACATTAAAGAATCCTCAACTGCCTCTTCCTTCTTATCCGACTCCGTAGGCAAAACAGGATAGCATTTGTCTATGGACATACGCTGTAATCTCTCAAACACTTCCTTATCCTTATCCTCCTTATCACGCTGAAACTGCTCAGCTTTCTTCACTATAGTAGCAACAGTATCTCGCTGACTACGTTTATTTTGTCTGATCTCTTTCTGTCGGGCTTCTTTGCGCCAGAACCGAAAGGCATCAAACATGGCCGGCCTTGATTTACGTTCGAACAACTTTATTTCCAAATTATCTAAGATCGACGCTTCGAAGCTACCGTGAGGTGGCCAACGAAGATCGCCGTCTTTCTTTGTATATTTGATCCAATAATCGTTAAAAGCAATCGGGCCTAGCCCATGTTTGCTATATAAGTCATATGTAGGAGTTCCAACCGGAGGTATCGGACACGAGTCCTCCAGCAGGGAATCCGCACCACAAGGTCTAAAGCAACTGAACAAAGTACTGCGACCAGGCATCTTGCACACTAGCCGAGTTTCACAAACTTCAAGGGTTACGGGATTTCGGGATTTACCAAGTCCCAGCAAAGAACTAAACCCTCGGTCTTTGGCGGCTGCAGTCGTCAAACAAATACAACAACAACAAAGTACGCTAGCAAAGTGTCACCGACAAAAACACTCACACAGCGTGTACAACAAAGACACCCGCTAAAGTGTCTACAACAAAAACACTCGCTAAAGTGTTTACAACAAAGACACTCGCTAAAGTGTCTACAACCAAGAACTCTGGGAGCGACCCACAAATACTTAACTCAAAGATCAATGGCGTCCTCAGGAAGGCCCGTCAATCGTCTCGCTATACCAAGGTCTACGCCAGGCGCCAAAACAGGTCTACAGTCAGGGCAGCAGTCCGTCGCAGCCGTTAGGAGGCGGGAATCTTCGCGGGAAAAGTCTTCGGGCCACTTATTTCGACAACAGGATCGATGAAGCGGGGTGCACCTTCCCTCGGAGATTTCACACGAAGTTCCTCACGATCGTCGGGCTTGGACCGGTACCACTGATGCAGCCCCACGTTGGGCGCCAACTGAAGGACTGGGTTCTTTGGACCCAGCGGTGCCAGGGCACAACACCTGAAACCTTCGTGGGTAACCTGCTCCGGCGTACAAGTCACAGAGACACGGGACACTTCCTTCGGCGTCAAAGAGTCAAGGTTTATTTACTGCAGGGAACACAGAAGTCACAGGAAGTACATCGAGTGTAGTTCGGGGAGACTGCTTCAAATTGTATTTGTGGATCGCTCCTTTTATACAGTTTTTACCCATAGGATAACATGATACACAATAGTTTACAACCTGGTTCCCACAAGTCGCTCTCAGAGGGGTCGCTTAGATCACTTTGAAACACACAAGATCCGGAACATAAGTGCGGAAACATTTGGCGGTTCCCAACTGTAAAAACCCATCTTCCCACCATTAGCAAATTCCAATCAGCAGTAAAGTAGATCGAAATAGGAACGAAGACAGGTGCAGAGGAAGACGGAGACAGTAGGGAGATCGGAAAGGGTGTAAAAGGGGAGTGTCGAGAAGCACGAGATACAGGCATCAAAGGGACGTGCCTAATGAGATGCACGACTGAGACAATAAGCCCGTGCGGCAAGATGAGCCTCGAGCGGCGCCATCTGCCTTACAGTAGCATCCCCCTCGTCATAAAGACACTTACAAAGAACATGCGTCTTCCGCCATATCTTGGGAGTCCCAGGGTCGCGAAGCGGACAGCGTCCGTTCGCTGGCTACTTGAGGGCAAGAGACAAAATGGATGCCGTATCTAAGATGGAACCCGTGGGTACAGATGACAAACCCACATAACAAACGAACGGTTTAAGTTAGCACAGCGAAACTGCGCACACTTACAAAACTCGTCATTTGCGGTTCATAGATACTAGACTCGACCATATTCGTGCGAGTTAAAAACACCACTTACAATTGTCACGGAACCTCAGAGTCAGAACTTTATCTGGATTGTACTGATTTTGATGAGACAAAGATTAGTGCAGATCTAAATTGTGTAAAAGAATATAATAGGTTAAGAAGAGAGTATGCTCCAAATTTACCTCAATATCCTCTATTTGAAAAGCGTGTGGTAGTCCGAAAAAGAAGAAATGAGACAAATATGTAGTGAAGTTGTAGCAAAAAGAAAAAAAGTAGATGAACCAGTAATTGTAAGCAGAAAGGAAAAGTATTCAGTTAAAGATGTTGTTGGATTTCAGTTTGAAAACAGTTCTGGTGTCAACTGCTATGCTATGTAGTGGTTAATGTTGTTTTTTTTCTCCAAACTTTACAAGAACAGATTGTTGAAAATCGGTATCAAAGATTTTGTTGTTTGTTGAATTCTGTGTTTGAGAAATGTAGCAGTGATAGAACAAAAATAGAAAGTGTTTCTGAAATTCGAAATGTTTTAGACATATGTTCTGGTCTAAATCAATTTTCACAGAATATTCAGCAAGATTGTCAGGAATTTCTAATGTATATGCTTATTGTATTGCAAGATGCAGGTATAGATGTAGAAAATCTTTTTGGCCTTTCTTATAAATGACAGCATAACTGCGACAATTGTTCCTTTTCAAGTACTACTACAATAGACACTGAAAGATTTATATATTTGACTTTACCAGACTACAAATCAGTGTCTTTTAATAATCTAGCTAGAGAAGCAAATCAAAACATGGTCTGTACTCAGTGTAAATCTGCAATGCTATCAACATTATTTATACAAAGATATGGACAGTATGTAATTTTAATGTTCCAACGATGTAGACATGATGGAACTAAATTGACAACTTTAATTAAAAATGTTGTGGCTTCTCAATTAACAATTTCAGGAAGAACCTTTGCAACTGCAGCAATTATTTACCATGATGGTCCTTCGACAACATCAGGACATTACACAGCTGATTTAAAATGTCAAAAAGGCTGGACTAATTGTAATGATACTCAATTGACTTTCAAACAACGTTTGCCTTCTGACTTACAAAATTCTTACCTAGTGTTCTTACAACCGAAATTTTAGGAAAGGTAATTGGCCTATGAAGATTGGAGCAGTTAATAAAACTTAGTCTGCTGTTCAAAATTACTTTGTGAGTGAGAGTGATCAAGATAATAAAAAACTTCTAGTTGTCATAGAGGCAGTGTAAGTGTATCACATAGTGAGTGATATCAGTATTATAGGAAATGTTGATCATGAGTGAGCCAGAGGTAGAAACATAACTATTGTTACATGATGAAAAAGATGTTGGAGCTTTTCTTTCAGAAAGTCGAGGAAATTGAAGTTTAAGAGTACTATTGATTAATTTCCAAAGAAAAGGACTTTCCATATACTATTTGGCCTCGTGGAGTAAGTAAGTTGATCAAAAATGAGTTAAGATATGTTTTTTCTAAGTTTTACATTATTTATTGAAATGTTGTATGGGTTTTTTAAACACAATCTTTTTGATTGTGTTTTTTTTTGCCCGCTGTCATATGATAAGTAGTATTGAACTCACTGTTTTAAGAGAAATTCAACATATTCAGAGAACAGCAAAAATAAACCACATAACATGTTGTACAAGTTATTTTGTATTTTATATTGTGAAAAATATATTATACTCCCCTTGTCTCACGCTCACTCACCTTTTTTCACCCTCTATCACCCCTCTTTACTCACCCTCACTGCCCTTCTCTCACTCTCCTTCACCCCCGTTTCCTTACTCCACTTCCCTCACTACCCCTCATTCCCCATTCCGTCACTCCCCTTTCCCGCTCTCCCCTCCACCACTTTCCAGCTCTCAGTCCACTCATATAGTATAAAGATGAGGTCTTGGTTATGAGCAGAGGCCATAATGTCTGTGGGCGAAGAAACAATAAATTCTATAGTCAGATAACAAGACAGGGTCCGCAACCAATGTTAGTAGGCTAAAAGAATTGTTTTTTCATTTCTAGATTGCAATAAAGAAATTGTAAAGTCCTGATGAAGGTGGAAACGAATATACACCGAAACGCCGCGTCAACTGTTTTTTTAATTACTGTTTTTAAATTTTGAAAGGATTTTCTGTATGGACTATATTCAAGTGTTTTAAATTTTGTATTAGATTGTAACCATTAGGGAGGCCCCAGGCACAAGGTTCATTTTTATGAATAAAACGTTTTTAACAAAAGTTCTAGAAGTGATTGCAATATGTACAGTGACCCTAAGATTGATGTCTAAGACTACTTGCCTTTTTACCCAAGTGCTAGCGAGCCTGTTGTAACATGGGACAGGTGATCTTTTTGTCTTTTAAAAAATTATTGATTGTAGAATAGAACACGACAGGGACTAGGTCTTTCTGAAGTTAGTATATACCCCCTCCCTGTAAAACCTATAGGGGTAGCTTCCTCTGGTTTTTGGTCACATCATGAGTGCACCAGGTAGTCTGACTTGGAGTCAGTGAAAACATATGTCTATAGGCCTGCAGAACTTGTCTGCAGTCTCTCTGCGGTTGGTCAGTGAGGCTGCCTGCCAAGGCTACACCATCAACTGAACCATAATCAGGGTTCTGAGAGAACAGGCCTGGGAGAGGGTCACTCTCTTCCTCCTGTCCTTCATCAGTAGCCATGAGCAAGCCCATGTCTGCCCTGTCAACATATGGTTTCAGTCTGTTGACATGAAGCACCCTGTGGGGGCTCCTGGGAGTTCCAAGGTCAACCAAATAGGTGACGTCTCCCTTCTTTTCAACAATAGTGTGGGGTCCACTCCACTTGTCTTGGAGAGTTGTTGTGGCTACAGGCTCCAACACCCACACTTTCTGTCCTGGTTGGTAAACAGTCAGTACAGCCTTTTGGTCATGCCTGGCCTTTTGCAATTCCTGGCTTGCCTCAAGGTTTTTGGATGCCTTTTTCATGTACTCAGCCATCCTGGAGAGGAGACCAAGTACATAGTCAACAATCTCTTGTTTGGGGGGTTTGAGAGGTAACTCCCATCCCTCCTTCGCCAGACAAAGGGGTCCTCTTACAGGATGCCTAAACAAAAGTTCAAAAGGGCTATAGCCAACCCCCTTTTGTGGGACCTCTCTGTAAGCAAACAAAAGGCAGAGCAGCAAGATGTCCTTTCTCCGCCTGAGCTTTTCAGGGAGTCCCTTGATCATGCCCTTTAAGGTCTTGTTGAATCTTTCAACTAGACCATTGCACTGTAGATGATAGGGTGTGGTGAACTTGTAGTTTACTCCACACTCCTTTCACGTTTCAGCCAGGTAACTAGACATACAGTTTGAACCTCTGTCTAATACTACCTCCTTAGGGAAACCCACTCATGAGAAAACTCCCAGGAGGGCTCTTGCCACAACAGGTGCTGTAGTGGTCCTAAGGGGAATAGCCTCTGGGTACCTGGTGGCATGATCCACTACCACCAGAATAAACCTGTGCCCAGATGCTGTTTGGGGATTCATTGGTCCAACAATGTCAATCCCTACTCTTTCAAAGGGAACGCCCACCACAGGTAGTGGTATAAGGGGGGCCTTTGTGGTGCCACCTGATTTGCCACTGGCTTGGCAGGTGACACAGAAGCGACAAAACTCCTTTGTGTCTTCTGACATGTGGGGCCAGTGATAGTGAGGGACAAGCCTGTCCCAAGTCTTGTTCTGGCCAAGATGTCCTGCAAGGGGAATGTCATGGGCTAGTGTCAAAAGGAGGCCCCTGAATGCCAAAGGTATGACCAACCTCCTGGAAGCACTAGGTGTGGGGTCTCTAGCCTTTGAACACAGGAGCCCTTCATCACAGTAAACCTTTTGGGTTCCACTAGCATTCCCTGCAGCCTCAGCAGCAGCTAGTTGTCTGAGGGGTTCAAGAGAAGGGCAGTCCAACTGCGCCTGCATCAGATCTGCCTTGGAAGGTCCCCTTGTCCCAGGAAACTCAACCTGATCTGGTTCAGGCTCCTCTAGGCCATTTCCTTCTTGGGTCTCACAATCAGCTTCCTCTGAAGGCTGATCCTCACTCTGAGGCAAGGGAGAAGGCACCGCCTTAATCCTACTGCTTCTCCTCCTGGCAGGCAGCTGGTCCATTGTTCCAGGATCCATGCCAGTTCAGTGTTGCAATTTTTGACCAGTGACCTGGTCACAGTTATCACATGTGCTGAGATGCCTAACATTTCTGCATGTGTCCTATACTCCACTTCACTCCATGCTGAAGACTCCAGGTCATTGCCAAGCAAACATTCTACATGGAGGTCTGAGCTAACAACATCCTTCTTTAGGCCAGTTACCCCTCCCCAGGAAAAATTAACAACAGCCATACTATGTGTGGTAGTAGCATTGCTAGCATTGCTCACTAGGACATTTTCACCTAGTATGATCTATCCAGGGTCCACAAAGCTGGGTGTCACCATTGTGACACTAGTACATGTGTGTGTTCCTGTAGGCCTGAGCCACTCTATTATTAATTAAAGGAGTCTGTCTGTACTTGACCAAGTTACTGGGACTCACAGTAGAGGACATAGCCATGTCCACATCACAGACAAGAACAGCTGGAATTGGTATTCTGACTAGGCCAGAATCCATTTCAGTCCCCAGGGTTAACCCTTCTGTTTGGAACCACCACTTGGAGCTGAACTAGGGGTAACAGTTGCCTTAGGGGCAATGGTGGCTGGAGCTGCCTCCTTTTTGGTGCAATCACTGGTCCAGTGAGAATTTACTTTACAAATATTACACCATGGTTTCTTTGGGCCTTCTTTCTTCTTAGATTGTTGGGAACCCCCACCAATAAAAGCTTTTTGGGGATCTTGAGAAGACTTCTGGTCTTTCTCCCCACCCCTTTGGTCTTGCTTCTTCTGATCACCACCTTGGTTCGATACCTTCTGCTTCAACCTGGTTCTGACCCATGTGTCTGCCTTCCTTCCCAATTCTTGGGGAGAGGTCAAATCAGAGTCAACCAAGTGCTGATGCAATTGCTGGTTTTGACAGTTATTAAGAATCTGTTCTCTCATAATAAGGTTATACAATCCTGTATAGTCACTTACTTTACTGCCCAGTAACCAGCCTTTCAGAGCCTTAGTAACACAATCTACAAAGTCAGTCCAGTCCTGAGTCTGTGTCTTTTGGATATCCCTGAACAGCAACCTGTACTGTTCAGCGATTAGGCCAAACCCATCTATCAGAGCACTCTTCAGGACATTGTAGTTGTCAACATCCTCTTCTCTAACTGTGAGGAGCGTGTCTCTTCTTTTTTCTGCAAAGGAGAGCCACAAAATTGCTGCCCACTGACTCTGGGGTACCTGCTGTACATTGCAGGCCCTCTCCAATCCAATCCGCAATAAATCGGCTCCTTGTCCCAAAGTCTGTGGCGTTGGTTGAGGTCACCGCTGGAATGGAGCAGCATCAGGGCTGCACTCTGCGGCTCAGGCAAAGACACTAACATATCCAACCAAAAGATTGCCCGCTGTAGAGTAGCTACACGAAAAGGGAGTAATTTGCCAGCATTCATAACGTGCAGGTACAGTGAGTGCAACACCATGCAGAACAGGAGTAAAGTTGAGTACAAGCTTGACGCGTTTTGTAATACCACTTCATCAGAGGCTCTGGCTGAAGATATTGACACAACAATTGTCTGCACTGGTATTTGATGTAGAAACGCACCCACCTCAGTGGGCACAGCCAACCCATGGCCTGCTGGGCATTGTAGTGCCGAGTTTTTCTCTAGTGAGCCATTGTGTTCAAACTTCAAATATTAATATTAAAACCCCAGTGCGTCGTGCTGTACGGCTTGGGTCCCCGCTAGTACGCTCAATCCACAACAAATCGTCTCCTTGTCCCAAAGGCCGTGGCGTCGGTTGACGTCACCGCTGGAATGCAACTGCATCGAGGCTCCACTCCGCGGCTCAGGCAAAGCCGCTAACATACCCAACCAAAAGATTGCCTCCTGTAGAGTAGCCACACTACAAGGGAGTAATTTGCCAGCATTCATTTATTGCAGGTACAGCGAGGGAAACACCATGCAGCACAGGAGTAAAGTTCAGCCCAAGCCTGATGAGTTTCGTATTACCACTTCATCAGAGGCTCTGGACGAAGATATTGACACAATAATTGTCAGAACTGCTTTTTGATGTAGAAACGCCCCCGCGTCAGTGGGCACGGCCAACCTATGTCCTGCTGGGCATTGTAGTGCCGAGTTTTTCTCTAGCGAGCCATTTTGCTGAAACTTCAAATGTTAATATTAAAAACCCAATGGGTTGTGTTGTAGGTCTTTAGTCCTCGCTAGTATGCTCATTCCGCAACAAATCTGCTCCTTAGCCCAAAGGCCGTGGCGTTGGTTGATGGCACCGCTGGAATGCAACAATATCGGGGCTCCATCCTGAGGCTCAGGCAAAGCCGCTAACATATCCAACCAAAAGATTGCCTGCTTTAGAGTAGCCACACGACAAGGGAGTAATTTGCCATCATTCATTTATTGCAGGTACAGCGAGTGCAACACTATGAATCACAGGAGTAAAGTTCATCCCAAGCCTGACGCGTTTTGTATTACCACTTCATTAGAGGCTCTGGACGAAGATATTGACACAACAATTGTCGGCACTGCTATTTGATGTAGAAACGCACCCACCTCAGTGGGCACGGCCAACCCATGGCCTGCTGGGCATTGTAATGCTGAGTTTTTCTCTAGTGAGCCATTGTATCAATCTTCAAATGTTAATATTAAAACCCCAGTGGGTCGGTTTGTACGGCTTGGCTCCCCGCTAGTACGCTCAATCCACAACAAATCAGCTCCTGGTCCCAAAGGCTATGGCGTCAGTTGATGTCACCGCTGGAATGGAACAGCATCGGGGCTGCACTCTGCAGCTCAGGCAAAGACACTAACATATCCAACCAAAAGATTGCCTGCTGTAGAGTAGCTACACAAAAAGTGAGTAATTTGCCAGCATTCATTATGTGCAGGTACAGTGAGAGCAACACCAAGCAGAACAGGAGTAAAGTTGAGCCCAAGCTTGACGCGTTTCGTATTACCACTTCATCAGAGGCTCTGCCTGAAGATATAGACACAACAATTGTCGGCACTGCTATTTGATGTAGAAACGCACCCACCTCAGTGGGCACGGCC
This sequence comes from Lissotriton vulgaris, assembly GCF_964263255.1. NCBI lineage: Eukaryota > Metazoa > Chordata > Amphibia > Caudata > Salamandridae > Lissotriton > Lissotriton vulgaris. Next base: position 651,538,929 of record NC_141696.1, on the reverse strand, counting down.
AACCCATGGCCTGCTGGACATTGTAGTGCCGAGTTTTTCTCTAGTGAGCCATTGTGTTCAAACTTCAAATGTTAATATTAAAACCCCAGTGGGTCATGCTGCATGGCTTGGGTACCCGCTAGTACGCTCAATCCACAACAAATCGTTTCCTTGTCCCAAAGGCCGTGGCGTCGGTTGACGTCACCGCTGGAATGCAACAGCATCGAGGCTCCACTCCGCAAGTCAGGCAAAGCCGCTAACATACCCAACCAAAAGATTGCCTCCTGTAGAGTAGCCACACTACAAGGGAGTAATTTGCCAGCATTCATTTATTGCAGGTACAGCGAGGGAAACACCATGCAGCACAGGAGTAAAGTTCAGCCAAAGCCTGACAGGTTTCATATTACCACTTCATCGGAGGCTCTGGACGAAGATATTGATACAACAATTGTCGGCACTGCAATTTGATGTAGGAACGCCCCCCCCCTCAGTGGGCATGGCCAACCCATGCCCTGTGGGTCATTGTAGTGCCGAGTTTTTCTCTAGTGAGCCGTTGTGTTCAAACTTCAAATGTTAATATTAAAACCCCAGTGGGTCGTGCTGTACGGCTTGGGTTCCCGCTATATGCTCAATCGGCAACAAATCGGCTCCTTGCCCCAAAGAAAGTGGTGTCGGTTGACGTCACCCCTGGAATGCAACAGCATTGGGGCTCCACTCCACAGCTCAGGCAAAGCCGCTAACATATCCAACAAAAAGATTGCGTGCAGTAGAGTAGCCAAATGACAAGGGAGTCATTTGCCAGCATTCATATATTGCAGGTACAGTGAGGACAACACCATGCAGCACAGGAATAAAGTTCAGCCAAAGCCTGACACGTTTCATATTACCACTTCTTCCGAGGCTCTGGACGAAGATATTGACACAACAATTGTCGGCACTGCTATTTGATATAGAAATGCCCCCGCCTCAGTGGGCGCGGCCAACCCATGCCATCCTGGGCATTGTAGTATCATGTTTTTCTCTAGAGAGCGGTTGTGTTCAAACTTCAAATGTTAATATTAAAACCCCAGTGGGTCGTGCTGTACGGCTTGGGTACCCGCTAGTACGCTCAATCCGCAACAAATTGGCTCCTTGTCCCAAAGGCTTTGGAGTCGGTTAACGTCACCGCTGGTATGCAACAGCATCGGGACTCCACTCTGCGGCTCAGGCAAAGCCGCTAACATATCGAACCAAAATATTGCCTGCTGTAGAGTAGCCAGACGACAAGGGAGTAATTTGTCAGCATTCATTTATTGCAGGTACAGCGAGGGCAACACCATGCAACACAGGATTGAATTTCAGCCCAAGCCTGAAGCGTTTCGTATTAGCACTTCATCAGAGGCTCTGAACTAAGATATTGAGACAACAATTGTCGGCACTGCTATTTGATGCAGAAACACCCCGCCTCAGTGGGCGCGGCCAATCCATAGCCTGATGGTAATTGTAGTGCCGAGTTTATCTTTAGGGAGCCGTTGTGTTCAAACTTCAAATAATAATATTAAAACCCCAGTGGGTCCTGCTGTATGGCTTGGGTCCCCGCTAGTACGCTCATTCCGTAACAAATCGGATCCTTGTCCCAAAGGCCATCCCGTCAGTTGACCTCACCGCTGGAATGCAACAGCATCGGAGCTCCACTCCACGGCTCAGGCAAAGCCACTAACATATCCAACCAAAAGATTGCCTGCTGTAGAGTAGCCACACCACAAGGGAGTAATTTGTCAGCATTCATTTATTGCAGGTACAGCTATGGCAACACCATGCAGCACAGGAGTAAAGTAAAGCCCAAGCCTGACGCGTTTCGTATTACCACTTCTTCAGAGGCTCTGGACGAAGATATTGACACAACAATTGTAGGCACTGCTATTTGGTGTAGAAACGCCCCGCATCAGTGGACACGGCCAACACATGTGGTGCTGGGCATTGTAGTCCTGAGTTTTTCTCTAGGGAGCTGTTGTGTTCAAACTTCAAATGTTAATATTAAAACTCCAGTGGGTCGTGCTGTACGGCTTGGTTCCCCGCTAGTATGCTCAATCCGAAAAAATTGGCTCCGACTCCCAAAGGCCGTGGGATCGCTTGACGTGACCGCTGGAATGCAACAGCATCGGGGTTCCACTCCACGGCTCAGGCTAAGCCACTGACATATTCAACCAAAATATTGACTGCTGTAGAGTAGCCACACTACAAGGGAGTAATTTGCCAGCATTCATTTATTGCAGGTACAGCGATGGCAACACCATGCAGCACAAGAGTAAAGTTCAGCCCAAGCCTCACGCGTTTCATATTACCACTTCATCAGAGGCTCTGGACGAAGATATTGACACATCAATTGTCGGCTCTGCTATTTGATGTAGAAACGCTGGCACTTCGATTTAATGTAGAAACGCCCCTGCCTCAGTGGATGCAGCCAACCCATGGCCTGCCGGGCATTGTAGTGCCGAGTTTTTCTCAATTGATCCGTTGTGTTCAAACTTCAAATGTTAATATTAAAACCCCAGTGGGTCATGCTGTACGGCTTGGGTCCCTGCTATTACGCTCAATTCGCAACAAATCGTCTCCTTGTCCCAAAGGCTGTGGTGTCGGTTGACGTCACCGCTGGAATGCAACAGCATCGGGACTCCACTCCTCAGCTCAGTGAAAGCCGCTAACATATCCAACCAAAAGATTGCCTGCTTTAGAGTAGCCATACGACAAGGGAGTAATTTGCCATCATTCATTTATTGCAGGTACAGCGAGTGCAACACCATGAATCACAGGAGTAAAGTTCATCCCAAGCCTGACGCGTTTTGTATTACTACTTCATTAGAGGCTCTGGATGAAGATATTGACACAACAATTGTCGGCACTGCTATTTGATATAGAAAGGCACCCACCTCACTGGGCACGGCCAACCCACGGCTGGCTGGGCATTGTAGTGCCATGTTTTTCTCTAGTGAGCCGTTGTATCAAACTTGAAATGTTAATATTAAAACCCCAGTGGGTCACCGCTAGTACGCTCAATCCACAACAAATCGGCTCCTTGTCCCAAAGGCTGTGGCATCGGTTGACGTCACCGCCGGATTGCAACAGCATCGAGGCTCCACTTCGCGGCTCAGGCAAAGCAGCTAACATACCCAACCAAAAGATTGCCTCCTGTAGAGTAGCCACACTACAAGGGAGTAATTTGCCAGCATTCATTTATTGCAGGTACAGTGAGGGCAACACCATGCAGCACAGGAGTAAAGTTCAGCCCAAGCCTGACGCGTTTCGTATTACCACTTCATCAGAGCCTCTGGACAAAGATATTGACACAAAAATTGTATGCACTGCTATTTGATGTAGAAACGCCCCGCATCAGTGGGCACAGCCAACCCATGGCCTGCTGGGCATTATAGTGCTGAGTTTTTCTCTAGGGAGCCGTTCCAAATGTTAATATTAAAACCCCAGTGGGTGGTGCTGTACGGCTTGGGTCCCTGCTAGTACGCTCAATCCACGACAAATTGGCTCCTTGTCCCAAAGACAGTGGTGTCGGTTGATGTCACCGCTTGAATGCAACAGCCTCGAGGCTCCACTCCGCGGCTCAGGCAACACCGCTACCATACCCAACCAAAAGATTGCCTCCTATAGAGTAGCCACACTACAAGGGAGTCATTTGCCAGCATTCATTTAGTGCAGGTACAGTGAGGGTAACACCATGCAGCACAGGAGTAAAGTTCAGCCCAAGCCCAACGCGTTTTGTATTACCACTTCATCAGGGGGCCCTGGACGAAGATATTGACACAAAAATTGTAGGGACTGCTATTTGATGTAGAAACGCCCCGCATCAGTGGGCACGGCCAACCCATGGCCTGCTGGGCATTGTCGTGCTGAGTTTTTCTCTATTGAGCCGTTATGTTCAAACTTCAAATGTTAATATTTGAATCTGCAACAAATCGGCTCCTTGTCCCAAAGGCCGTGGTATCGGTTGACCTCACCGCTGGAATGCACCAGCATCGGGGCTCCACTCCGCAGCTCAGGCAAAGCCGCTAACATATCCAACCAAAAGATTGCCTGCTTTAGAGTAGCCACACGACAAGGGAGTAATTTGCCAGCATTCATTTATTGCAGGTACAGAGAGTGCAACACCACGAATCACAAGAGTAAAGTTCAGGCCAAGCCTGTCGCGTTTTGTATTACAACTTCATCACAGGTTCTGGATGAAGATATTGACACAACACTCTTCTGCACTGCTATTTGATGTAGAAACGCACCCACCTCAGTGGGCACGACCAACCCATGGCCTGCTGGATATTGTAGCATCGAGTTTTTCTCTAGTCAGCGGTGTGTTCAAACTTCAAATGTTAATATCAGTCAGTCAAATTGGCTTTATTTTGATATATAAATATCTTAAACAGCAGTACATATACATTACAGTAGAGATACAAAAATAAAAGCCTAGCCATAAAATACATCATACTAAATACAATACAAATGGCGTAAATAAATTACATAAAATGGTCTAACAAAATGACCTAAATTAAACAGTATACATTAGCCTTTTTGACCTAATCATCCACGCCCATGCTAAAAACTTTGCTATGCCACAGACAAATAGGGGCCGTGTATCAGACTTCAAAATTCTCAAGGCCACACTGTAATGTCTGGTGCCCAACTTTTTGCACAAGGGTTTTAGCCACCTAGTGCGCGGAGCTTTATAGGTGGGGCATTCAAAGAAAAGATGTGGCACCGACTCGATCCTAGAAGGGCAGAAAGGGCAGGAACATACAGTTTGTGCCGGGATCTTCCAGCGTGCAAGTGTCCCATTGTATATGTGGCTGTTTGTCTGTCCACAGAAACCTTATCATCTGAGTTTTGAGCATTTGGAAGTTGGAACGGCCAGTGGGAATGGTATGTCAGTTCTACCACGGGGAGGTTGCCTATTCTGAATTTAAAATATAAAGCCCTATCTCTAGGTATTAAAATGATGTCAAGATAGGGTTCCAGGAGGGCTACATCCTTCACTATTAAAAATTCTCGGGTGGATTTACAGAGATTGGGATCAATGTTTCTCCTACTCGTTACCCAATTCCAGTACACTCTTTTTAGAGCTGACTTGGGAGGTGCGCACCTGGACTGCCAAGCCTCTCCAAGACCCAACTCACCTATCAAGTGCTTTACATCCATTAACCACCTTATTTTTGGCCAGCCACACATGGATAGTATTTCATTTAGCCCCTCCGCATAACTATCAAATTCAGGGACCCTCCAAATGCGGGTCCAAAGAAGAAGGGGTCTCAGTCTGGCCTGGTCTTTAATGGAATGACAGCCCATGTCCAGGAGCAGTGGGAGAGTAGGGGTACTATTGGGAAGCCACATCAAGTCCTTCAAGAATTTGTTTTCTGAGCAGGATAGCTGATCTACATTCTGTGCTCCCCAGTGCTCTGCCCCGTATAGTGCCACACTAACGCCTCTTGCCATATAAATATCTAACAACGGGGTATAGTTTAAAAGTGGATAATCTGTGTTCCTTAAGGAGAGCCCCACTGACTTAATAACATTTTTTAGATGACTATTCCATTTCATAGTGTCAGAAAGGCGGATACCTAGGTAGTCAAACTGCTTAACTCTTTCTAGGGTTACAATATTCAGTACTGGCGGCCGCCCGAGTTTTTTTGGAGGGTTCAGAACCAAATATTTTGTTTTTTCAGTGTTGATCTTTAGGCCCCTAGTCTCACAAAAAGATTGGAAGCTGTCTAGGAAGCTCTGCAGACCAACCAGGGATTCTGAAATCAAAAGGGTGTCATCTGCAAATAATAAAGTGGGTATTCTCCTCCCCGCCAAGGAAGGTGCGTCAGCAGGATTTTTTAAAAGATGCTCCACCACTCCATTCACATATAATGAGAACAGAGTGGGGGCAAGGACGCACCCCTGGCGGACACCTCTATTTACTGTTATTCGAGCGGTCCTGGTTGCCCCACCGGACTTGTGCAAAGTTTTTGGTGTGGAGCTTCATTATTAGTGACAGTAAATATGGAGGCATTCCCAAATCAAACAATACCCTCCATAGGCGGCCCCGGGGCACTAGGTCAAAGGCAGTCCGTAAATCGATGAACGCGAGATACAGACTGCCTTTGCCCAGTACAACCACCTTCCAATATAACATCAGCAGTCGAAACGACTGCTCAATGGTCCCGGTGCCTGACCTAAAGCCTGCTTGAAAGTCAGACAGGATCTTATTTTCTTCTGCCCACTGGAGCACCCTCCCAAGGACTACCTTCCCTGTGACTTTTTGCGATGAATCAATTAAACCTATGGCCCGGTAGTTTGCTGGGCCACCCCGTCCCGCTTTTTTAAAGATTGGGACGACCTCAGCACCCATCCAGGATTCTGGGAGTGTGGCACCATAATAGGTTGCATTAAGCAATGACGGCCTAAGAATCCCCCAATCTGACAAGTTAAGGCGAAGTTGGTCTCCCGGTATGCCATCTGGTCCTGCAGCTTTATTAGGTACAAGAGATTTGATAGCATTCTCCACTTCTTTAACAGTAAATGCTAAACCCTCCCTCAGCCCTGGGGTGCCTAGTTGTGGTAGAGAAAAGGGGCCCAGCCCCTCTTCCACAGTGCTAGTATAAAGGCGGGAGAAGTGCTCCAACCTTGATACCTCAGGGATATTACATGTGATAAGTAAGTCAGAGGGCCTTGATCTCACTAAGTCCCAAAAGCCCCTAGAATCCCTCCCTAGACTAGCCGCTTTCAGATCACACCAAAACTGATCTTCCCACACCTTCTTGGCCTTACTAATAGCAGCCCTATATCTCTTCCTGGCAGCATTAATCAACCCGATTTCCTTTGTTTTGACTGCATTGATTAAATCCCTTTTTGCTCTCCGACAAGTGTAAGAGTACCATCCTGGATTACTCTTTGGGTGGCTCCGTTCCCCTGCTTTGCCATGTCGACTAGCTATAATAAAGAGATCTCCCAGGGTTTTGATAGTGTGGCAAAAGAGAGAAGATACCTCCTGGGTGTTTATACAAGTGGACTTCAGCCTAGTTAAGGTTTTGGACAAAATTTACCCTATTTCTAATACCTTCCCCTCATCGATGACAACCTTGTCCCATTTCAGGCATCTCCCGCAATTTGAGGGACAGACTTTGCCTGTCAGCCTCGACACATGAGGCGCCTGGGGAACTTTGTCCATTTTCCATATGGGAGACAGGGACAGAATGAGTGGATTGTGGTCACTGTCTGTAGATGGTAAAACTATCATGTCCAACAGGTAGCCCCAAAGCTTGAAGTTCAGCAGAATGTAATCTATTCTGGACGAATGGCCAACCCTGTTGAACGTATGAACACCACAGGGGTCAGAAGCTGTTCTCCCATTTGCTGCCCACAGCCCATACTCCAATGTGAGGGCATTTAATTGTACCGCTCGTTGGGACCACTGCTTAATGGGTGCTACAGTTAAAGGTGGAATACCTCTCCTGGTATCCTCATCTATGGTACCCAAGATATCGTCTGCTGCCAGGGGCTCAAAAGAGCAATTAAAGTCACCGGCAAGCAAAAAGTAAACATTGGGACTGCGTATTCTAAGTTCATCCTCAAGGGCCACTAGAGTCGGTGAAGACAGGCCCCCATTGGGGTCTCTAACATAGATATTAAAGATCTCCAGGGACTGCCCTCTAATGGGCCCTTTCACTGAAAGCCTCTGTAGATCAGGAGACTTGGTTACTATGTGTGTAATCTGCCAGCCGAGTGAAATATTAACCCAAGCAAGCAGGCCACCAGATGGACAACCCCTCCCAGAGGGTGAGGCAATAGCAGGAACAAAATAGGTCATATAACTGACCTTATATCATGGTTCCACACACCATGCCTCCTGGAAAATGCATATCCCAAAAGACTCGATGAATGTGTTCCACTCAGGTACTTCTAAATTTCGAGAAATTCCTGCTATATTCCAGCTAACAATTTTCAAATCATGAATAATTGTCACTTGCTCGGCTTTGGCTCGCTGCGTGCCCGGACTTGACTCGGATCTAGACTCCTTAGCTACGCCCTCCACCCCTACCAGTGCGCTAAAGGCAGTCAGACTTAGACCTCCAGGTACAATCATGTGCGGTGAAGCAGAGGAGGGAGCAGTAGATGATTCATAAAGAAAGGGAGACCCCTTTTCCTCACGACTATTCATACCGCAGCTCATAGGAACTACAGAGACAGCAGGCAGTTTTCTAGTAAGTTTATAACCATCACATCAACAGCCCCACCATGGTTGATAAAAACTAGGGCTTATGTTCTGACACATCGAACTAATGGATGGTTTTAAAGTGGGATGGGTGAAGTAATCATCAGAAAACCTTCCCCAGGAGTGATGTCCATGGTTCTGCCACTGGGTCTGGGGCACTTGTTATGGTTAAAAGTGCCCCAAACCAAGTGCTCTTATTCCACTATTGTCAGGCTCATGGTAATAATTGCAAATGAATTTTACAGCGCGCGTATCCCGAAAGTTAACTAGGATACAGTCGCCTGGGACATCCTTAGCCATTGTCCCCACCCAACCAACTCTTCTGGTGAACAGAACCTTTCCATCTATTTATCACGGCAAAGGCCTGTTATTATTTATCCAATCTGTAATCTTGTTTTTGAGTTCAGAATATGATTCTATTTTACCAGGCAGTAGCCGAGGAACTCCTGCTAAGACAACTACATAGGGCATACTTGCAGGAGGCAAGTCAATATGGGAAATACTAGGCCGTTGGCTGTCTGTTTCACCCGGTTTCTGGGCCAAGTTTATTCTCTCATTTGCTGTTTTACTGGAAGTATTTTTGTCTTTATGAGTCTGCGTGGATACAATGGTACTACCACCCTCACCTTCTGTAGCTACTACATTACTGGGGACATTTTTGTCTACTTGGGGTTGGGAGGGCTCCCTATCTCTGGGTCCCTTATCCTTTTTTGTTGTCAGATGTTTACTTATTTTGCTCCCCTTTTTTGTAGTTGATACTGGGGGATTTTTATTACCCGTTATCCCTAGGGGACATTTTTGTTTTGGAGAAGCAGCATTGCATGCCTGCGGCGGGTCTTGCAACTTCAGTTCGGCAAGTCTATTTTTGAATGCAACTTACTTAGTGCCTTTACGGAAAATAAGTTATCAAGGATCCTTTGTTCAAAGCTATCAAACCTTTAGGAAAGAGCCTTTACCCTCTCATTCCTGATCTGCTCGATATGGGCAATAAGAGGAATATCTGTGGGGGGACTTGGTGAGCTTTCTAGGTTAAAACTTTCGCCAGGCAGCGGAGCAATGTTAGTATTAGAAGTTCTGCTGTTGGTTTGAGCAGAGGGTTTCTCCAGCAGGGCCTCCAGTCTTTGCAGGAAAAGTTTGGCAGGTATTGGGCCTCCGGTTTCGGCTAAGGTGGTCGCAGGATCAGATACATGGCTGCTAATATTCATATCCTGTTGTTCTTTATTTCTTTCATCCCATTTCTGTTTCTTTTTCCTGATGTTTCCTGGACTCCCCTTGGTCTTTTGGGCAAGAGGGTTTTCTCTAGAAGCGAGTTCAGACCTAAGCCTAGTTAGCTGACGTCTGGTAGTTACGCGTGGGCTATTTACGCTTTGGTCTCCCTCAGAAATTGAGATCGAAATTATTGACCTCTCGCTATTTTTAGAGTCTTCTAGCTGGGATAAGGGGGTAATCGGAGTCTGTGACAACCTATCATGTGGGGATAAAGGTGGTGTCGCGCAGGGTACATTACTAGTTTCGGAGGATAAAACCTGCGCCGGCATAACCTGGCGGATGCCTGGAAGAGAAGCAAAGCAGGGTGCCAAGATTGAATCTTGGGAATTGGTGGTAAACATTGATATATCGGAGGGGGGCAAGGGAGGAAGAAAACCCACAGGCAGTGACAAACGGCGTTCTGTGCTTTTTATTGCATTAGCCACTACACCAATTGTCTTCTGCAGCATGCGGTCTATCGCCGTTAAGCTAGGAAGCTGAGAATTAGCGGTTGCTTTTTGCTTAGGTGCAGGGACTGATCTCGAGGTATTGCGCCTTCTCATTCTTAAACAATCTTGTTAATGATTAGGAGCTAAGTACTAAATGTCAGTGTGGCAATTGCCAATGCACTAATTGTAGCGAGGCAAACAACCCTGTGGAAATATTGTTCTTCCAAAAAATATTCTTATGTTCCTAAAGCCCTTAATCAGTTGTTGCTCACAAACATATAGGTAGCAAATAGCAAGAACATAAAGCTACCTATATAGGGACTTAGGCACAGGACAATAGGCCTAAGAGGGGTGGCCCAGCCCAGCCACTCCCAGCCACTAACGCCCACAAAAGGTCCCGCCCTTGTCCTGGGCTTCTCCCGGCGCCCTCCCACACAGCGGGAACCTATTTCCAAGATATAGAGCATATGACAGGCTATGGTCGTGGCGTGCCTGGAGCGCAGACCAGGTGTGCAAAGTCAAGCAGGGACTCCTGGGAAAGCGAGTCCCTGCAGCGCTTCTGTACCTGACAGCAAGTTCTATCCTCCCACGCTGACACACAGCTCCTCCTCTCCCCTCAAGTCGCTGGACCAGGCGAACTGCTAGCAAAGATCTTCTCCTCCACTCACGAACTGCACCAGGGCACAAAGACAGCAAGAGTATCCCTCTGGTAAGTTGCAGGGAAGGGATTTAAAAGCTGCAGTGGGCGTGGCGTGCAGGGAGTGCAGACCAGGTGTGCAAAGTCAAGCAGGGACTCCTGGGAAAGCGAGTCCCTGCAGCGCTTCTGTACCTGCCAGCAAGTTCTATCCTCCCACGCTGACACACAGCTCCTCCTCTCCCCTCAAGTCGCTGGACCAGGCGAACTGCTAGCAAAGATCTTCTCCTCCACTCACGAACTGCACCAGGGCACAAAGACAGCAAGAGTATCCCTCTGGTAAGTTGCAGGGAAGGGATTTAAAAGCTGCAGTGGGCGTGGCGTGCAGGGAGCGCAGACCAGGTGTGCAAAGTCAAGCAGGGACTCCTGGGAAAGCGAGTACCTGCAGCGCTTCTGTACCTGCCAGCAAGTTCAATACGGCGAGTGCAAAACCATGAACCACAGGAGTAAAGTTCAGCCCAAGCCTGACGTGTTTCGTGTTACCACTTCATCAGAGGCTATGGACGAAGATATTGACACAACAATTATCAGCACTGCTATTTGATGTAGAAACTCCCTCGCCTCAATGGGCGCGGCCAACCCATGGCCTGCTGGGCATTGTAATGCTGAGTTTTTCTCTAGGGAGCCGTTGTATTCAAACTTCAAATGTTAATATTAAAACCACAGTGGGTCATGCTGTACGGCTTGGGTCCCCGCTGGTATGCTCAATCCGCAATAAATCGGCTCCTTGTCCCAAAGTCCGTGGCGTCGGTTGAGGTCACCCCTGGAATACAACAGCATTGGGGCTGCACTCCGCGGCTGAGGCAAAGACACTAACATATTCAACCAAAAGATTGCCTGCTGTACAGTAGCCACACGACAAGGGAGTCATTTGCCAGCATTCATTTAGTGCAGGTACAGCGAGTGCAACACCATGCAGCACAGGAGTAAAGTTCAGCCCAAGCCTGACGCGTTTCGTATTACCACTTCATCAGAGGCTCTGGATGAAGATATTGACACAACAATTGTCAGCACTGCAATTTGATGTAGAAACGCCCCCGCCTCAGTGGGCACGGCCAACCCATGGCCTGCTGGGCATTGTAGTGCCGAGTTTTTCTCTAGAGAACGATTGTGTTCAAACTTGAAATGTTAATATTAAAACCCCAGTGGGTCATGTTGTACGACTTGGGTCCCCGCTAGTATGCTCTATCCGCAACAAATCTGCTCCTTGTCCCAAAGGCCGTGGCGTTGGTTGAGGTCACCACTGGAATGCAACAACATCGGGGCTCCACTCTGTGGCTCAGGTAAAGCCGCTAACATATCCAACCAAAAGATTGCCTGCCGTAGAGTAGCCACACGACAAGGGAGTAATTTGCCAGCATTCATTTATTGCAGGTACAGTGAGGGACACACTGCAGCCCAGAAGTAAAGATCAGCCCACGCCTGATGCATTTCGTATTACCACTTCATCAGAGGCTCTGGATGAAGATATTGACATAACAATTGTTGGCACTGCTATTTGATGTAGAAACGCCGGCACTGCTATTTGATGTAGAAACACCACCGCCTCAGTGGGCGCAGCCAACCCATGGCCTGCTGGGCATTGTAGTGCCGAGTTTTTCTCTATTGAGCCGTTGTGTTCAACCTTCAAATGTTAATATTAAAACCCCAGTGGGTCATGCTGCACGGCTTGGGTCCCTGCTAGTACGCTCAATCCGCAACAAATTGGCTCCTTGTCCCAAAGGCTGTGGCGTCGGTTGACGTCACCACTGGAATGCAATAGCATCGGGGCTCCACTCCGCAGCTCAGGGAAAGCCGCTAACATATCCAACCAAAAGATTGCCTGCTATAGAGTAGCCACACGAAAAGGGAGTAATTTTCCAGCATTTATTTAATGCAGGTACAGCGAGGGCAACATCATGCAGCACATGAGTAAAGTTCAGCCCAAGCCTGACGCGTTTCGTATTACCACTTCATCAGAGGCTCTGGATGAAGATATTGACACAACAATTGTTGGCACTGCTATTTGAAGTAGAAACGCACCCACCTCAGTGGGCACGTCCAACCCATGGCCTGCTGGGCATTGTAGTGCAGAGTTTTTCTCTAGTGAGCCGTTGTGTTCAAACTTCAAATGTTAATATTAAAACCCCAGTGGGTTGTGCTGTACGGCTTGGGTCCCCGTTAGTACGCTCAATCCGCAACAAATCGGCTCCTTGTCCCAAAGGCCGTGGCCTCGGTTGACGTCACCGCTTGAATGCAACAGCAGCGGGGCTGCACTCCGCGGCTCAGGCAAAGACACTAACATATCCAACCACAACATTGCCTGCTGTACAGTAGCCACACGACAAGGGAGTAATTTGCCAGCATTCATTTAGTGCAGGTACAGCGAGTGCAACACCATTCAGCACAGGAGTAAAGTTCCGCCCAAGCTTGACACGTTTCGTATTACCACTTCATCAGAGGTTCTGGATGAAGATATTGACACAACAATTGTCAGCACTGGTATTTGATGTAGAAACGCCCCCCCCCTCAGTGGGCGTGGCCAACCCTTGGCCTGCTGGGCATTGTAGTGCCGAGATTTTCTCTAGTGAGCCGTTGTGTTCAAACTTCAAATGTTAATATTAAATCCCCAGTGGGTCATGCTGCACAGCTTGGGTCCCTGCTAGTATGCTCAATCCACAACAAATCGGCTCCTTGTCCCAAAGGCCGTGGTGTTGGTTGACGTCACCGCTGGAATGCAACAGCATCGGGGCTCCACTCCGCAGCTTAGGCAAAGCCGCTAACATATCCAACCAAGATGTTGCCCTCCTTAGAGGTGCGGCAAAACCCATGGCCTTCTGGGCATTGTAGTGCTGAGTTTTTTTCTAGTGAGCGGTTGTGTTCAAACTTCAAATGTTAATATTAAAACCCACGTGGGTCATCCTCTATGGCTCGGGTCCCCGCTAGTACGCTCAATCCGTAACAAATCGGCTCCTTGTCTCAAAGCCCGTGGCATTGGTTGAGGTCACCACTGGAATGCAACAACATCGGGGCTCCACTCCGCGGCTCAGGCAAAGCAACTAACATATCCAACCAAAAGATTGCCTGATGTAGAGTAGACAAACGACAAGGGAGTAATTTGCCAGCAGTCATTTATTGCAGGTACAGGGAGGGCAACACCATGCAGCACAGGAGTAAAGTTCAGACCAAGCCTGACGCGTTTTGGATTACCACTTTATCAGAGGCTCTGGATGAAGATATTGACACAACAATTGTCAGCACTGCTATTTGATGTAGAAACGCCCCGGCCTCAGTGGGCACGGCCAACCCATGGCCTGCTGGGCATTGTAGTGCTGAGTTTATCTCTAGTGAGCCATTGTGTTCAAACTTCAAATGTTAATATTAAAACCCCAGTGGGTCGTGTTGTACGACTTGGGTCCCCGCTAATATGCTCTATCCGCAACAAATCTGCTCCTTGTCCCAAAGGCCGTGGCGTTGGTTGATGTCACCGCTGGAATGCAACAACATCGGGGCTCCACTCTGCGGCTCAGGCAAAGCCGCTAACATATCCAACCAAAAGATTGCCTGCCGTAGAGTAGCCACACGACAAGGGAGTAATTTGCCATCATTCATTAATTGCAGGTACAGTGAGGGACACACTGCAGCACAGGAGTAAAGTTCAGCCCAAGCCTGACGAATTTTGTATTACCACTTCATCAGAGGCTCTGGATGAAGATATTGACATAACAATTGCTGGCACTGCTATTTGATGTAGAAATGTCGGCACTGCTATTTGATGTAGAAACCCCCCGCCTCAGTGGACGCAGCCAACCCATTGCCTGCTGGGCATTATAGTGCAGAGTTTTTCTCTATTGAGCCGTTGTGTTCAAACTTCAAATGTTAATATTAAAACCCCAGTGGGTCATGCTGCACGGCTTGGGTCCCTGCTAGTACGCTCACTCCGCAACAAATCGGCTCGTTGTCCCAAAGGCCGTGGCGTTGGTTGATGTCACCGCTGGAATGCAACAACATCGGGGCTCCACTCCGCAGCTCAGGGAAAGCCGCTAACATATCCAACCAAAAGATTGCCTGCTTTAGAGTAGCCACATGAAAAGGGAGTAATTTTCCAGTGTTCATTTATTGCAGGTACAGCGAGAGCAACACCATGCAGCACAGGAGTAAAGTTCAGCCCAAACCTGACGCGTTTCGTATTACCACTTCATCAGAGGATCTGGATGAATATTGACACAACAATTGTCCGCACTGCTATTTGATGTAGAAACGCACCCACCTCAGTGGGCATGTGCAACTCATGGCCTGCTGGGCATTGTAGTGCCGAGTTTTTCTCTAGTGAGCCGTTGTGTTCAAGATTCAAATGTTAATAATAAAACCCCAGTGGGTCGTGCTGTACGGCTTGGGTCCCTGCTAGTACACTCAATCCACAACAAATCGGCACCTTGTCCCAAAGGCCGTGGCGTCGGTTGATGTCACCGCTTGAATGCAAGAGCATCGAGGCTCCACTCTGCGGCTCAGGCAAAGCCGCTAACATACCCAACCAAAAGATTGCCTCCTGTAGAGTAGCCACACTACAAGGGAATAATTTGCCAGCATTCATTTATTGCTTGTACATTGAGGGCAACACCATGCAGCACAGGAGTAAAGTTCAGCCCAAGCCTGACGCGTTTTGTATTACCACTTCATCAGAGGCTCTGGACAAAGATATTGACACAAAAACTGTAGGCACTGCTATTTGATGTAGAAATGACCTGCATCAGTGGGCATGGCCAACCATGGCCTGCTGGGCATTGTAGTGCCGAGTTTTTCTCTAGTGAGCCATTTTGTTCAAACTTCAAATGTTAATATTAAAACCCCAGTGGGTCGTGTTGTACGGCTCGAGTCCCTGCTAGTATTCTCAATCCGCAACAAATCTGCTCCTTGTCCCAAAGGCAGTGGCGTTGGTTGATGTCACCGCTGGAATGCAACAACATCGGGGCTCCACTCTGCGGCTCAGGCCAGGCCGCCAACATATCCAACCAAATGATTGCTTGCAGTAGAGTAGCCACACGACAAGCGAGTATTTTGCCAGCATTCATTTATTGCAGGTACAGTGAGAGCAACACCATGCAGCACAGGAGTAAAGTTCAGCCCAAGCCTGACGCGTTTTGTATTATCACTTAATCAGAGGCTCCGGACTAAGATATTGACACAAAATTTGTAGGCACTGCTATTTGATGTAGAAACGCCCCGCATCAGTGGGCACAGCCAACCCATGGCCTGCTGGGCATTGTAGTGCTGTGTTTTTCTCTAGGGAGCCGTTGTGTTCAAACTTCAAATGTTAATATTAAAACCCCAGTGGGTCGTGCTGTACGGCTTGGGTACCCGCTAGTACGCTCAATCCGGAACAAATCAGCGCCTTGTCTACGAGGCCGTGGCATCGGTTGACATGACCGCTGGAATGCAACAGCATCGGGGCTCCACTCCATGGCTCTGGCAAAGCCGCTAACATATTCAATCAAAAGATTGCCTGCTGTAGAGTAGCCACACTACAAGGGAGTAATTTGCCAGCATTCATTATTGCAGGTACAGCCAAGTCAAGTAAAGTCAAAAATTTGTATAGCGCACTACTCACCCAGAGGGTCTCAAGCCGCTTGAGGGAGAGGGGTTCTCTACTTATCAAATAGCCAGGTTTTGAGTTGTTTTCTGAAGGAGAGGTGGTTCTGTGTAAGGCGGAGGTGGGTGGGGAGAGAATTCCAGGTTTTGGCCGCTAAGTAGGAGAAAGATCTTCCTCCCATGGTGGCTCTTCGGATGCGTGGAATCGTGGCGAGGGCTTGATTGGACGATCGGAGTTGGCGGGAGGGGGTGTAAAAGGTCAGGCGCGTGTTGAGGTATTTGGGTCCTAGGTCGTAGAGGGCTTTGTGTGCGTGGGTGAGGAGACGGAGCGTTATTCTGTTGTTGACGGGGAGCCAGTGAACGTCTCTCAAGTGACCGGATATATGATTGTGGTGGGGTATGTCTAGGATGAGTCGGGCGGAGGCGTTCTGAATGCGTTGGAGCTTTTTCTGTAATTTGGCTGTGGTTCCGGCGTAGAGGGTGTTTCCGTAGTCCAGTCCGCTTGCGACCAGTGCTTGGGTGACCGTCTTTCTTGTTTCGGTGGGGATCCATCGGAAGATCTTTCTGAGCATACGTAAGATGTTAAAGCATGATGATGAGATGGCGTTAACTTGTCTCGTCATCGAGAGGGAGGAGTCTAGAATAAATCCCAGGTTGCAAGCATGGTCTGTAGGTTTGGGTGCGCTGCCCATGGCCGGTGGCCACCATGAGTCGTCCCATGCAGAGGGGGATGATCCTAGGATGAGGTCTTCCGTTTTGTCTGAATTCAGTTTTAAGCGGCTGTTCTTCATCCACTCGACTACGTTTTTCATCCCTTCGTGTAGGTTGGTTTTGGCGGTGTTTGGGTCTTTGGTGAGGGAGAGGATCAGCTGTGTGTCATCAGCATAGGAGATGATGTTGAGGTTGTGCTGGCGTGCGATGGACGCGAGGGGGCTCATGTAGACGTTGAAGAGGGTGGGGCTGAGCGATGATCCTTGTGGTACGCCGCAGATGACTTTGCTGGCCCCTGATCTGAAAGGGGGTAGGCGGACTCTCTGGGTTCTTCCGGCAAGGAACAAGATGATCCAGTCCAATGATTTTCCTTGTATCCCCGCGTTGCTGAGGCGTTGTACAAGGGTGCTGTGACATACCGTGTCAAACGCTGCGGCGAGGTCCAGGAGGATGAGTGCCGCTGTTTCCCCGTTGTCGAGTAGTGTTCGGATGTCGTCTGTGGCTGCGATGAGGGCGGTCTCGGTGCTGTGTTTGGCTCGGAAGCCGGACTGTGAGGGGTCGAGGGATCCATTAGACTCGAGGAAGGCGGCGAGCTGACTGTTGAGGGTCTTCTCTATGACTTTGGCAGGGAAAGGGAGGAGCGAGATGGGGCGGTAGTTCTTAAGTTCAGTGGGGTCTGCTGTAGGTTTCTTCAGGAGGGCACTGAGTTCGGCATGTTTCCAGCTTTCCGGGAAAGTAGCGGTGTTGAGGGATCAGTTGGTGATATCCCGGAGATGGGGTGCAATGATGGAGTCGGCCTTGTTGAAGATGTGGTGGGGGCATTGGTCGGTAGGTGATCCAGAGTGAATGGAGTTCATCAAGCGGATGGTGTGTTCGGTGCTGATCGGGTTCCAGGCACGAAGGGTGGTGGTGGGAGCTTCAGTTCGGTGGTAAGGGGGGTGGACTGGTCGCCGAAGCTGTTATGTATGTCAGCGATTTTGCTGTGGAAGAACGAGGCTAGAGAGTCGCAGAGGTCTTGAGAGGGGGTGATGTCATTGGTGCTGGCGTTGGGATTGGTGAGCTCTGTGACGATGCTGAAGAGTTCCTTGCTCCACCATGCAGCACAGGTGTAAAGTTTGGCCCAAGCCTGATGCGTTTCGAATTACCACTTCATACGAGGCTCTGGATGAAGATATTGACACAACAATTATCGGCACTGCTATTTGATGTAGAAACTCCCTCGCCTCAATGGGCGTGGCCAACTAATGGCCTGCTGGGCATTGTAGTGCCAAGTTTTTCTCTATTGAGCAGTTGTGTTCAAACTTCAAATGTTAATATTAAAATCCCAGTGGGTCATGCTGTACGGCTTGGGTCCCTGCTAGTACGCTCAATCCGCAACAAATCGGCTCCTTGTCCCAAAGTCCGTGGTGTCGGTTGACATCACCGCTGGAATGCAACAGCATCAGGGCTCCACTCCGCGGCTCAGGCAAAGTTGCTAACATATTCAGCCAAAAGATTGCCTGCTGTACAGTAGCCACACGACAAGGGAGTAATTTGCCAGCATTCATTTAGTGAAGGTACAGCGAGTGCAACACCATGCAGCACAGGAGCAAATTTCATCCCAAGTATGACGTCTTTCGTATTACCGCTTCATCAGAGGCTCTGGATGAAGATATTGACACAACAATTGACGGCTGTAATGCCAGAAACCGGTCCCCGGGAGCTTGTTTCCTTCCCAGTGTAAGAATTGGCTTTTGTAGTTTGGTTTGCCCTGTTCCCATCATGCACTGGGACAGGAACAGACTAATTTGCATACAGCCAGGTTCTGAAACTGGGATGGTGCAGTGAGCTAAAAAACGGTGTTGGATCTAGCCCTGATCTCTTGACTGGGTGAGAGCTTTCTGCTTAATTCAGAGACTCTGTCCCTCACCACCCCTTGTTGTAAATATTTTTGTCCACCCTAAGCGTGGAAGGGTATTCTCAGATGTGAGACCCTTGCTCATTGCACCATCAGGATTCAAGCAAACCGGGCCGAAGACGGCTGTAATGCCAGAAACCGGTCCCCGGGAGCTTGTTTCCTTCCCAGTGTAAGAATTGGCTTTTGTAGTTTGGTTTGCCCTGTTCCCATCATGCACTGGGACAGGAACAGACTAATTTGCATACAGCCAGGTTCTGAAACTGGGATGGTGCAGTGAGCTAAAAAACGGTGTTGGATCTAGCCCTGATCTCTTGACTGGGTGAGAGCTTTCTGCTTAATTCAGAGACTCTGTCCCTCACCACCCCTTGTTGTAAATATTTTTGTCCACCCTAAGCGTGGAAGGGTATTCTCAGATGTGAGACCCTTGCTCATTGCACCATCAGGATTCAAGCAAACCGGGCCGAAGACGGCTGTAATGCCAGAAACCGGTCCCCGGGAGCTTGTTTCCTTCCCAGTGTAAGAATTGGCTTTTGTAGTTTGGTTTGCCCTGTTCCCATCATGCACTGGGACAGGAACAGACTAATTTGCATACAGCCAGGTTCTGAAACTGGGATGGTGCAGTGAGCTAAAAAACGGTGTTGGATCTAGCCCTGATCTCTTGACTGGGTAAGAGCTTTCTGCTTAATTCAGAGACTCTGTCCCTCACCACCCCTTGTTGTAAATATTTTTGTCTACCCTAAGCGTGGAAGGGTATTCTCAGATGTGAGACCCTTGCTCATTGCACCATCAGGATTCAAGCAAACCGGGCCGAAGACGGCTGTAATGCCAGAAACCGGTCCCCGGGAGCTTGTTTCCTTCCCAGTGTAAGAATTGGCTTTTGTAGTTTGGTTTGCCCTGTTCCCATCATTCACTGGGACAGGAACAGACTAATTTGCATACAGCCAGGTTCTGAAACTGGGATGGTGCACTGAGCTAAAAAACGGTGTTGGATCTAGCCCTGATCTCTTGACTGGGTGAGAGCTTTCTGCTTAATTCAGAGACTCTGTCCCTCACCACCCCTTGTTGTAAATATTTTTGTCCACCCTAAGCGTGGAAGGGTATTCTCAGATGTGAGACCCTTGCTCATTGCACCATCAGGATTCAAGCAAACCGGGCCGAAGACGGCTGTAATGCCAGAAACCGGTCCCCGGGAGCTTGTTTCCTTCCCAGTGTAAGAATTGGCTTTTGTAGTTTGGTTTGCCCTGTTCCCATCATGCACTGGGACAGGAACAGACTAATTTGCATACAGCCAGGTTCTGAAACTGGGATGGTGCAGTGAGCTAAAAAACGGAGTTGGATCTAGCCCTGATCTCTTGACTGGGTGAGAGCTTTCTGCTTAATTCAGAGACTCTGTCCCTCACCACCCCTTGTTGTAAATATTTTTGTCCACCCTAAGCGTGGAAGGGTATTCTCAGATGTGAGACCCTTGCTCATTGCACCATCAGGATTCAAGCAAACCGGGCCGAAGACGGCTGTAATGCCAGAAACCGGTCCCCGGGAGCTTGTTTCCTTCCCAGTGTAAGAATTGGCTTTTGTAGTTTGGTTTGCCCTGTTCCCATCATGCACTGGGACAGGAACAGACTAATTTGCATACAGCCAGGTTCTGAAACTGGGATGGTGCAGTGAGCTAAAAAACGGTGTTGGATCTAGCCCTGATCTCTTGACTGGGTGAGAGCTTTCTGCTTAATTCAGAAACTCTGTCCCTCACCACCCCTTGTTGTAAATACAACAATTGTCAGCACTGGTATTTGATGTAGAAACGCCCCCCCCCCCCCTCAGTGGGCGCGGCCAACCTATAGCCTGCTGGACATTGTAGTACCGAGATTTTCTCTAGTGAGCCGTTGTGTTCAAACTTCAAATGTTAATATTAAAACCCCAGTGGGTCATGCTGCACATCTTGGGTCCCTGCTAGTACCCTCAATCCACAACAAATTGGCTCCTTGTCCCAAAGGCCGTGGTTGACGTCACCACTGGAATGCAACAGCATCGGGGCTCCACTCCGCGGCTCAGGCAAAGCCACTAACATACCCAACCAAAAGATTGCCTCCTTTAGAGTAGCCACACTACAAGGGAGTAAATTGCCAGCATTCATTTACTGCAGGTACAGCGAGGGCAACACCAAGCAGCACAGGAGTAAAGTTCAGCCCAAGGATAATGCTTTTCGTATTACCACTTCATCAGAGGCTCTGGACGAAGATATTGACACAACAATTGTCGGCACTGCTATTTGATGAAGAAACGCCCCTCTCAGTGGGCGCGGCCAACCCATGGCCTGCTGGGTATTGGAGTGCCGAGTTTTTCTCTAGTGAGCCGTTGTGTTCAAACTTCAAAATGTTAATATTAAAACCCCAGTGGTTCATGCTGCATGGCTTGAGTCCCTGCTAGTATGCTCAATCTGCAACAAATCGGTACCTTGTCCCAAAGGCCGTGGCGTCAGTTGACGTCACTGCTGGAATGCAACAGCATCGGGGCTCCACTCCTCGCCTCAGGCAAAGCTGCTAACATATCCAACCAAAAGATTGCCTGCTGTAGAGTAGCCACACTACAAGGGAGTAATTTGCTAGCACTCATTTATTGCAGGTACAGCGATGGCAACACCATGCAGCACAGGAGTAAAGTAAATCCCAAGCCTGACGTTTTTCGTATTACCACTACATCAGACGCTCTGGACAAAGATATTGACACAACAATTGTAGGCACTGCTATTTGATGTACAAACGCCCCGCATCAGTGGGCACGGCCAACCCATGTCCTGCTGGGCATTGTAGTGCTGAGTTTATCTCTAGGGAGCCGTTGTGTTAAAACTTCAAATGTTAATATTAAAACCCCAGTGGGTCGTGCTGTACGGCTTGGGTCCCCGCTAGTATGCTCAATCCGCAATAAATCGGCTCCTTGTCCCAAAGTCCGTGGCGTCGATTGAGGTCACCGCTGGAATGCAACAGCATCGGGGCTCCACTCCGCGGCTCAGGTAAAGACACTAACATATGCAACAAAAAGATTGCCTGCTGTAGAGTAGCCACACGATAAGGGAGTAATTTGCCAGCATTCATTTAGTGCAGGTACAGCGAGGGCAACACCATGCAGCACAGGAGTAAAGTTCAGTCCAAGCCTGAAGCGTTTCGTATTAGCACTTCATCAGAGGCTCTGGATGAAGATATTGACACAACAATTATCAGCAGTGCTATTTGATGTAGAAACGCCCCCCCTCAGTGGGCGCGGTCAACCCATGGCCTGCTGGGCATTGTAGTGCTGAGATTTTCTCTAGTGAGCCGTTGTGTCAAACTTCAAATGTTAATATTAAAAGCCCAGTGTGTCATGCTTAACGGCTTGGGTACCCGGTAGTACGCTCAATCCGCAGCAAATCGTCTCCTTGTCTACAATGCCGTGGCATCGGTTGACATCACCGCTGGAATGCAACAGCATCGGGGCTCGACTCCGCTGCTCAGGCAAAGTTGCTAACATATTCAGCCAAAAGATTGCCTGCTGTAGAGTAGCCACACTACAAGTGGGCGCGGAGAAACCCAAGGCTTGCTGAGCATTTTAGTGCCGAGTTTTTCTCTAGTGAACGGTTGTGTTCAAACTTTAAATGTTAATATTAAAACCCCTGTGGGTCGTGCTGTATGACTTGGGTCCCCGCTAATACGCTCAATTCTCAACAAATCGGGTCCTTGTCCCAAAGTCCGTGGCGACGATTGACATCACACCTGGAATGCATTATCATCGGGGCTCCACTCCGTGGCTAAGGCAAAGCCGCTAACATATCCAACCAAAAGATTGCCTGCTGTAGAGTAGCCACACTACAAGGGAGTCATTTTCCATCATTCATTTATTGCAGGTACAGCGAGGGCAACACCATGAATCACAGGAGTTAAGTTCAGGCCAAGCCTAACGCGTTTCGTATTTCCACTTCATTAGAGGCTCTGGACGTAGATATTGACACAACAAATGTCGGCACTGCTATTTGATGAAGAAACGCCCCTGCCTCAGTGGGCGCGGCCAACCCATGGCCTGCTGGGCATTGTAAAGAACAGTGGTCCCTATATGAAAGTAATATACAGAGAAAAAATAACCATATACTTGATAAGTAGTATGTCTTCTGTCCGTCCGGACAGGATTTATTTTTCAATAAGTGCAGGAATAAAGTGTTTCTTGAAGAGAATGTCAATCGGGCACAGCCGTGACCCTCAACATACAAGACAAAACAACAAAGAAACAGTGTAAACAAGGCAAGGAAATTAGTCTGCGTACGTGTACTTCAGTAAGGCAGACATAAAAAGTTAGAAAAACCACTCCATTGCAATTGTAAGTTTTACATAAATAGTTCGCATATGGGGTTTAAAAGTCGACAACGTTTCGATGCCTATAAGGATGAAGGCATCATCATCAGGACAAGGGTTGACATTATTGTTGTCTTGAACATGAGCAATATTGAAAGCCTTTTCATTACATTTACTTTACATACATATTTACAATGGGAAAAAAAAGGGAGAAAAAAGAGAAACCAAAAAAATGACATAAGTAATAGGCATGTATCAAGGATCCTTTTGTTTCAATTTGTGAAGTGCTTTTGATCCGTGACACGTGAAGAAAAGTTTAAAAACAATTGTGATGTTGTCGGCGCAGTGACTATGAATATTTGGAAGAATAGGCGTGCAGTAAGGTTGGCTACGACCTCTTCATGGTGTTCCTTAAAAATGGGCAATTTCGGCATCGTGATCGTGAAATTGTGACCGCGGCTACTTGCAAGGCAGCATTCTACGTGAGGCAGGGCGGTAGAGGTGCACGGTTTTAGTGGTCACGGCGACAGTAGAAAGCGTAATTCTAAGACGGCTACATGCATGAAAACATTCTACGGGATTCAATGGCGGCAGAAGTGCGCGATTTAGGTGGGTAGTGCATAATATCGTGCTAGTCGAAGTGATTACTCTATGGGAGGGTAAGCAGAAGAGAGTTGCACATACTTCGTAAAATGATATGGCTATCCGTGGGATATTCATTTCCGAGACAGCTAGATCGGGTTATCTGTAAATACAAGTGGGACGTTAAAACCTTAGCGATGCGCATGCTGTGCATCTGCTAGAAGAAGTGAGGTAGCTTTTTACCTGATCGGTCGGGTGATTCCTACGGTATATTAATTTACCGGGATCATGACTCGGGTGCTACAATGGCGAAGGAGCACAATGGCTACCTAACAAGGGAAAAATGATGGTCTTGATTACACAAATGCATATCTAGGCATGATAGTGGCAATTGCGTGTAAGAGTATTTACAACAAGGACGTCCAGTCCTCAAGCCGATTTAACCCATTCCGGATGCTGTTGGTGCATAGAATCCAGTGTAGTTCTTCTTTGTTTAGCAGTTGGGCCATGTCTGCTCCCCTGATAAATGATGCTTGGGGGCTCCCACCACTTACAGGTCATAATAAATGTGGAGGTTGTATTTGCTGTGATACTACAATTGAAGGAAAAACGTTTACATATGGTAACATCAAATTTGAGCGGAAGTCATTTTCCTTGCCTTGTTTACACTGTTTCTTTGTTGTTTTGTCTTGTATATTGAGGGTTACGGCTGTGCCCGCTTGACATTCTCTTCAAGAAACACTTTATTCCTGCACTTATTGAAAAATAAATCCTGTCCGGACGGACAGAAGACATACTACTTATCAAGTATATGGTTATTTTTTCTCTGTATATTGCTTTCATATAGGGACCACTGTTCTTTGTAATATGTAATGCCCAAGGTCCCTATACTATACCTTAAGGGTTCCCTTGTTTTGTTGAAACTGCTGGGCATTGTAGCACCGAGTTTTTCTCTAGTGAGCTGTTGTATTCAAACTTCAAATGTTAATATTAAAACCCCAGTGGGTCGTGCTGTACAGCTTGGGTCCCTGCTAGTACGCTCAATCTGCAACAAATCGGCTCCTTGTCCCAAAGACCGTGGCATCAGTTAACGTCACCGCTGGAATGCAACAGCATCTGGGCTCCACTCCGTGGCTCAGGCAAAGCCGCTAACATATCCAACCAAAAAATTGCCTGCTGTAGAGTAGCCACACGACAAGGGAGTAATTGGCCAGCATTCATATATTGCAGGTACAGCGAGGGCAACACCATGCAGCACAGGAGTAAAGTTCAGCCCAAGCCTGACGCATTTCGTATTACCACTTCATCAGAGGCTCTGGACGTAGATATTGACACAACAATTGTCGGCACTGCTATTTGATGAAGAAACGCCCCTGCCTCAGTGGGGGCGGCCAACTCATGGCCTGCTGGGCATTGTAGCACCGAGTTTTTCTCTAGTGAGCGGTTGTGTTTAAACTTCAAATGTTAATATTAAAACCGCAGTGGGTAGTGCTGTACAGCTTGGGTACCTGCTAGTACGCTCAATCTGCAAAAAATCGGCTCCTTGTCCCAAAGACCGTGGCATCGGTTGAAGTCACCGCTGGAATGCAACAGCATCGGGGCTCCACTCCGTGGCTCAGGCAAAGCCGCTAACATATCCAACCAAAAAATTGCCAGCTGTAGAGTAGCCACACGACAAGGGAGTAATTTGCCAGCATTCATATATTGCAGGTACAGCGAGGGCAACACCATGCAGCACAGGAGTAAAGTTCAGCCCAAGCCTGACGCATTTCGTATTACCACTACATCAGAGGCCCTGGACGAAGATATTGACACAACAATTGTCGGCACTGCTATTTGATGTAGAAATGCCCACGCCTCAGTGGGCACGGCCAACCCATGGCCTGCTGGGCATTGTAGCATCGAGTTTTTCTCTAGTGAAGGGTTGTGTTCAAACTTCAAATGTTAATATTAAAACCCCAGTGGGCCGTGCTGTACGGCTTGGGTACCCCCTAGTATGCTCAATCCGCAACAAATTGGCTCCTTGTCTCAAAGGCCGTGGCGTCGGTTGACGTCACCGCAGGAATGCAACAGCATCGGGGCTCAACTCCATGCCTCAGGCAAAGCCGCTAACATATCCAACCAAAAGATTGCCTGCTGTAGAGTAGCCACACGACAAGGGAGTAAATTGCCAGCATTCATTTACTGCAGATACAGCGAGGGCAACACCATGCAGCACAGGAGTTAAGTTCAGCCCAAGCCTGACGCGTTTCGTATTACCACTTCAGCTGAGGCTCTGGACGAAGATATTAGCACAACAATTGTCGGCACTGCTATTTGATATAGAAACGCCCCCCCCCTCAGTGGGCGCGGCCAACCCATGGCCTGTTGGGCATTGTATGCCGAGTTTTTCTCTAGTGAGCCGTTGTATTCAAACCTCAAATGTTAATATTAAAACCCCAGTGGGTCATGCTGCACGGTTTGCGTCCCTGCTAGTACGCTCAATCCACAACAAATCGGCTCCTTGTCCCAAAGGCTGTGGCGTCGGTTGACGTCACCGATGGAATGCAACAGCATCGGGGCTCGACTCCATGCCTCAGACAAAGCCGCTTACATATCCAACCAAAAGATTGCCTGCTGTAGAGTTGCCACAAAACAAGGGAGTAATTTGCCAGCATTCATTTATGGCAGGTACAGTGAGGGCAACACCATGCAGCACAGGAGTAAAGTAAAGCCCAAGCCTGACGCGTTTTCTTATTACCACTTCATCAGAGGCTCTGGACGAAGATATTGACACAACAATTGTAGGCACTGCTATTTGATGTAGAAACACCCCGCATCAGTGGGCACGGCCAACCATGGCCTGCTGGGCATTGTAGTGCTGATTTTTTCTCTAGGGAGCCGTTGTGTTCAAACTTCAAATGTTAATACTAAAACCCCAGTGGGTCATGCTGTACGGCTTGGGTCCCAGCTAGTATGCTCAATCCGAAACAAATCGGCTTCTTGTCCCAAAGGCCGTGGGATCGCTTGACGTGACCGCTGGAATGCAACAGCATCGGGGTTCCACTCCACGGCTCAGGCAAAGCCGCTAACATATTCAACCAATAGATTGCCTGCTGTAGCCACACTACAAGGGAGTAATTTGCCAGCATTCATTTATTGCAGGTACAGCAAGGCAACACCATGCAGCACAGGAGTAAAGTTCAGCCCACCCGTTTTGTATTACCACTTCATCAGAGGATCTGGACGAAGATATTGACACAACAATTGTCGGCTCTGCTATTTGATGTTGAAACGCCCCCACCTAATTGAGCGAGGCGAAACCCATGGCCTGCTGGGCATTGTAGTGGCGAGTTTTTCTCTAGCGAGCTGTTGTGTTCAAACTTCACATGTTAATATTAAAACCCCAGCGGGTCATACTGTACGACTTGGTTACCCGCTAGTGCGCTCAATCCACAACAAATTGGCTCCTTGTCCCAAAGGCAGTGGCATCGGTTGACGTCACCGCTAGAATGCAACAGCATGGGGTCTCCACTCCTCGGCTCAGGCAAAGCCGCTAACATATCCAACCAAAAGATTGCCTGCTGTAGAGTAGCCACACGACAAGGGAGTAATTTGCCAGTATTCAATTATTGCAGCTACAGCGAGGGCAACACCATGCAGCACAGGATTAGAGTTCAGCCCAAGCCTGACGCGTTTCGTATTACCACTTCATCAGAGGCTCTGGATGAATATTGACACAACAATTGTCCGCACTGCTATTTGATGTAGAAACGCACCCACCTCAGTGGGCATGTGCAACTCATGGCCTGCTGGGCATTGTAGTGCCGAGTTTTTCTCTAGTGAGCCGTTGTGTTCAAGATTCAAATGTTAATAATAAAACCCCAGTGGGTCGTGCTGTACGGCTTGGGTCCCTGCTAGTACACTCAATCCACAACAAATCGGCACCTTGTCCCAAAGGCCGTGGCGTCGGTTGATGTCACCGCTTGAATGCAAGAGCATCGAGGCTCCACTCTGCGGCTCAGGCAAAGCCGCTAACATACCCAATCAAAAGATTGCCTCCTGTAGAGTAGCCACACTACAAGGGAGTAATTTGCCAGCATTCATTTATTGCTTGTACATTGAGGGCAACACCATGCAGCACAGGAGTAAAGTTCAGCCCAAGCCTGACGCGTTTTGTATTACCACTTCATCAGAGGCTCTGGACAAAGATATTGACACAAAAACTGTAGGCACTGCTATTTGATGTAGAAATGCCCTGCATCAGTGGGCATGGCCAACCCATGGCCTGCTGGGCATTGTAGTGCCGAGTTTTTCTCTAGTGAGCCATTTTGTTCAAACTTCAAATGTTAATATTAAAACCCCAGTGGGTCGTGTTGTACGGCTCGAGTCCCTGCTAGTATTCTCAATCCGCAACAAATCTGCTCCTTGTCCCAAAGGCAGTGGCGTTGGTTGATGTCACCGCTGGAATGCAACAACATCGGGGCTCCACTCTGCGGCTCAGGCCAGGCCGCCAACATATCCAACCAAATGATTGCTTGCAGTAGAGTAGCCACACGACAAGGGAGTAATTTGCCAGCATTCATTTATTGCAGGTACAGTGAGAGCAACACCATGCAGCACAGGAGTAAAGTTCAGCCCAAGCCTGACGCGTTTTGTATTAACACTTCATCAGAGGCTCCGGACTAAGATATTGACACAAAAATTGTAGGCACTGCTATTTGATGTAGAAACGCCCCGCATCAGTGGGCACAGCCAACCCATGGCCTGCTGGGCATTGTAGTGCTGTGTTTTTCTCTAGGGAGCCGTTGTGTTCAAACTTCAAATGTTAATATTAAAACCCCAGTGGGTCGTGCTGTACGGCTTGGGCACCCGCTAGTACGCTCAATCCGGAACAAATCAGCGCCTTGTCTACGAGGCCGTGGCATCGGTTGACATGACCGCTGGAATGCAACAGCATCGGGGCTCCACTCCATGGCTCTGGCAAAGCCGCTAACATATTCAATCAAAAGATTGCCTGCTGTAGAGTAGCCACACTACAAGGGAGTAATTTGCCAGCATTCATTATTGCAGGTACAGCCAAGTCAAGTAAAGTCAAAAATTTGTATAGGGCACTACTCACCCAGAGGGTCTCAAGCCGCTTGAGGGAGAGGGGTTCTCTACTTATCAAATAGCCAGGTTTTGAGTTGTTTTCTGAAGGAGAGGTGGTTCTGTGTAAGGCGGAGGTGGGTGGGGAGAGAATTCCAGGTTTTGGCCGCTAAGTAGGAGAAAGATCTTCCTCCCATGGTGGCTCTTCGGATGCGTGGAATTGTGGCGAGGGCTTGATTGGACGATCGGAGTTGGCGGGTGGGGGTGTAAAAGGTCAGGCGCGTGTTGAGGTATTTGGGTCCTAGGTCGTAGAGGGCTTTGTGTGCGTGGGTGAGGAGACGGAGCGTTATTCTGTTGTTGACGGGGAGCCAGTGAACGTCTCTCAAGTGACCGGATATGTGATTGTGGTGGGGTATGTCTAGGATGAGTCGGGCGGAGGCGTTCTGAATGCGTTGGAGCTTTTTCTGTAATTTGGCTGTGGTTCCGGCGTAGAGGGTGTTTCCGTAGTCCAGTCCGCTTGCGACCAGTGCTTGGGTGACCGTCTTTCTTGTTTCGGTGGGGATCCATCGGAAGATCTTTCTGAGCATACGTAAGATGTTAAAGCATGATGATGAGATGGCGTTAACTTGTCTCGTCATCGAGAGGGAGGAGTCTAGAATAAATCCCAGGTTGCAAGCATGGTCTGTAGGTTTGGGTGCGCTGCCCATGGCCGGTGGCCACCATGAGTCGTCCCATGCAGAGGGGGATGATCCTAGGATGAGGTCTTCCGTTTTGTCTGAATTCAGTTTTAAGCGGCTGTTCTTCATCCACTCGACTACGTTTTTCATCCCTTCGTGTAGGTTGGTTTTGGCGGTGTTTGGGTCTTTGGTGAGGGAGAGGATCAGCTGTGTGTCATCAGCATAGGAGATGATGTTGAGGTTGTGCTGGCGTGCGATGGACGCGAGGGGGCTCATGTAGACGTTGAAGAGGGTGGGGCTGAGCGATGATCCTTGTGGTACGCCGCAGATGACTTTGCTGGCCCCTGATCTGAAAGGGGGTAGGCGGACTCTCTGGGTTCTTCCGGCAAGGAACAAGATGATCCAGTCCAATGATTTTCCTTGTATCCCCGCGTTGCTGAGGCGTTGTACAAGGGTGCTGTGACATACCGTGTCAAACGCTGCGGCGAGGTCCAGGAGGATGAGTGCCGCTGTTTCCCCGTTGTCGAGTAGTGTTCGGATGTCGTCTGTGGCTGCGATGAGGGCGGTCTCGGTGCTGTGTTTGGCTCGGAAGCCGGACTGTGAGGGGTCGAGGCATCCATTAGACTCGAGGAAGGCGGCGAGCTGACTGTTGAGGGTCTTCTCTATGACTTTGGCAGGGAAAGGGAGGAGCGAGATGGGGCGGTAGTTCTTAAGTTCAGTGGGGTCTGCTGTAGGTTTCTTCAGGAGGGCACTGAGTTCGGCATGTTTCCAGCTTTCCGGGAAAGTAGCGGTGTTGAGGGAGCAGCTGATGATATCCCGGAGATGGGGTGCAATGATGGAGTCGGCCTTGTTGAAGATGTGGTGGGGGCATTGGTCGGTAGGTGATCCAGAGTGAATGGAGTTCATCAAGCGGATGGTGTGTTCGGTGCTGATCGGGTTCCAGGCGCGAAGGGTGGTGGTGGGAGCTTCAGTTCGGTGGTAAGGGGGGTGGACTGGTCGCCGAAGCTGTTATGTATGTCAGCGATTTTGCTGTGGAAGAACGAGGCTAGAGAGTCGCAGAGGTCTTGAGAGGGGGTGATGTCATTGGTGCTGGCGTTGGGATTGGTGAGCTCTGTGACGATGCTGAAGAGTTCCTTGCTCCACCATGCAGCACAGGTGTAAAGTTCGGCCCAAGCCTGATGCGTTTCGAATTACCACTTCATACGAGGCTCTGGACGAAGATATTGACACAACAATTATCGGCACTGCTATTTGATGTAGAAACTCCCTCGCCTCAATGGGCGTGGCCAACTAATGGCCTGCTGGGCATTGTAGTGCCAAGTTTTTCTCTATTGAGCAGTTGTGTTCAAACTTCAAATGTTAATATTAAAATCCCAGTGGGTCATGCTGTACGGCTTGGGTCCCTGCTAGTACGCTCAATCCGCAACAAATCGGCTCCTTGTCCCAAAGTCCGTGGTGTCGGTTGACATCACCGCTGGAATGCAACAGCATCAGGGCTCCACTCCGCGGCTCAGGCAAAGTTGCTAACATATTCAGCCAAAAGATTGCCTGCTGTACAGTAGCCACACGACAAGGGAGTAATTTGCCAGCATTCATTTAGTGAAGGTACAGCGAGTGCAACACCATGCAGCACAGGAGCAAATTTCATCCCAAGTATGACGTCTTTCGTATTACCGCTTCATCAGAGGCTCTGGATGAAGATATTGACACAACAATTGACGGCTGTAATGCCAGAAACCGGTCCCCGGGAGCTTGTTTCCTTCCCAGTGTAAGAATTGGCTTTTGTAGTTTGGTTTGCCCTGTTCCCATCATGCACTGGGACAGGAACAGACTAATTTGCATACAGCCAGGTTCTGAAACTGGGATGGTGCAGTGAGCTAAAAAACGGTGTTGGATCTAGCCCTGATCTCTTGACTGGGTGAGAGCTTTCTGCTTAATTCAGAGACTCTGTCCCTCACCACCCCTTGTTGTAAATATTTTTGTCCACCCTAAGCGTGGAAGGGTATTCTCAGATGTGAGACCCTTGCTCATTGCACCATCAGGATTCAAGCAAACCGGGCCGAAGACGGCTGTAATGCCAGAAACCGGTCCCCGGGAGCTTGTTTCCTTCCCAGTGTAAGAATTGGCTTTTGTAGTTTGGTTTGCCCTGTTCCCATCATGCACTGGGACAGGAACAGACTAATTTGCATACAGCCAGGTTCTGAAACTGGGATGGTGCAGTGAGCTAAAAAACGGTGTTGGATCTAGCCCTGATCTCTTGACTGGGTGAGAGCTTTCTGCTTAATTCAGAGACTCTGTCCCTCACCACCCCTTGTTGTAAATATTTTTGTCCACCCTAAGCGTGGAAGGGTATTCTCAGATGTGAGACCCTTACTCATTGCACCATCAGGATTCAAGCAAACCGGGCCGAAGACGGCTGTAATGCCAGAAACCGGTCCCCGGGAGCTTGTTTCCTTCTCAGTGTAAGAATTGGCTTTTGTAGTTTGGTTTGCCCTGTTCCCATCATGCACTGGGACAGGAACAGACTAATTTGCATACAGCCAGGTTCTGAAACTGGGATGGTGCAGTGAGCTAAAAAACGGTGTTGGATCTAGCCCTGATCTCTTGACTGGGTGAGAGCTTTCTGCTTAATTCAGAGACTCTGTCCCTCACCACCCCTTGTTGTAAATATTTTTGTCCACCCTAAGCGTGGAAGGGTATTCTCAGATGTGAGACCCTTGCTCATTGCACCATCAGGATTCAAGCAAACCGGGCCGAAGACGGCTGTAATGCCAGAAACCGGTCCCCGGGAGCTTGTTTCCTTCCCAGTGTAAGAATTGGCTTTTGTAGTTTGGTTTGCCCTGTTCCCATCATGCACTGGGACAGGAACAGACTAATTTGCATACAGCCAGGTTCTGAAACTGGGATGGTGCAGTGAGCTAAAAAACGGTGTTGGATCTAGCCCTGATCTCTTGACTGGGTGAGAGCTTTCTGCTTAATTCAGAGACTCTGTCCCTCACCACCCCTTGTTGTAAATATTTTTGTCTACCCTAAGCGTGGAAGGGTATTCTCAGATGTGAGACCCTTGCTCATTGCACCATCAGGATTCAAGCAAACCGGGCCGAAGACGGCTGTAATGCCAGAAACCGGTCCCCGGGAGCTTGTTTCCTTCCCAGTGTAAGAATTGGCTTTTGTAGTTTGGTTTGCCCTGTTCCCATCATTCACTGGGACAGGAACAGACTAATTTGCATACAGCCAGGTTCTGAAACTGGGATGGTGCAGTGAGCTAAAAAACGGTGTTGGATCTAGCCCTGATCTCTTGACTGGGTGAGAGCTTTCTGCTTAATTCAGAGACTCTGTCCCTCACCACCCCTTGTTGTAAATATTTTTGTCCACCCTAAGCGTGGAAGGGTATTCTCAGATGTGAGACCCTTGCTCATTGCACCATCAGGATTCAAGCAAACCGGGCCGAAGACGGCTGTAATGCCAGAAACCGGTCCCCGGGAGCTTGTTTCCTTCCCAGTGTAAGAATTGGCTTTTGTAGTTTGGTTTGCCCTGTTCCCATCATGCACTGGGACAGGAACAGTCTAATTTGCATACAGCAAGGTTCTGAAACTGGGATGGTGCAGTGAGCTAAAAAACGGTGTTGGATCTTGCCCTGATCTCTTGACTGGGTGAGAGCTTTCTGCTTAATTCAGAGACTCTGTCCCTCACCACCCCTTGTTGTAAATATTTTTGTCCACCCTAAGCGTGGAAGGGTATTCTCAGATGTGAGACCCTTGCTCATTGCACCATCAGGATTCAAGCAAACCGGGCCGAAGACGGCTGTAATGCCAGAAACCGGTCCCCGGGAGCTTGTTTCCTTCCCAGTGTAAGAATTGGCTTTTGTAGTTTGGTTTGCCCTGTTCCCATCATGCACTGGGACAGGAACAGACTAATTTGCATACAGCCAGGTTCTGAAACTGGGATGGTGCAGTGAGCTAAAAAACGGTGTTGGATCTAGCCCTGATCTCTTGACTGGGTGATAGCTTTCTGCTTAATTCAGAGACTCTGTCCCTCACCACCCCTTGTTGTAAATATTTTTGTCCACCCTAAGCGTGGAAGGGTATTCTCAGATGTGAGACCCTTGCTCATTGCACCATCAGGATTCAAGCAAACCGGGCCGAAGACGGCTGTAATGCCAGAAACCGGTCCCCGGGAGCTTGTTTCCTTCCCAGTGTGAGAATTGGCTTTTGTAGTTTGGTTTGCCCTGTTCCCATCATGCACTGGGACAGGAACAGACTAATTAGCATACAACCAGGTTCTGAAACTGGGATGGTGCAGTGAGCTAAAAAACGGTGTTGGATCTAGCCCTGATCTCTTGACTGGGTGAGAGCTTTCTGCTTAATTCAGAGATTCTGTCCCTCACCACCCCTTGTTGTAAATACAACAATTGTCAGCACTGGTATTTGATGTAGAAACGCCCCCCCCCCCCCTCAGTGGGCGCGGCCAACCTATGGCCTGCTGGACATTGTAGTACCGAGATTTTCTCTAGTGAGCCGTTGTGTTCAAACTTCAAATGTTAATATTAAAACCCCAGTGGGTCATGCTGCACATCTTGGGTCCCTGCTAGTACCCTCAATCCACAACAAATTGGCTCCTTGTCCCAAAGGCCGTGGTTGACGTCACCACTGGAATGCAACAGCATCGGGGCTCCACTCCGCGGCTCAGGCAAAGCCACTAACATACCCAACCAAAAGATTGCCTCCTTTAGAGTAGCCACACTACAAGGGAGTCATTTGCCAGCATTCATTTATTGCAGGTACAGCGAGGGCAACACCAAGCAGCACAGGAGTAAAGTTCAGCCCAAGGATAATGCTTTTCGTATTACCACTTCATCAGAGGCTCTGGACGAAGATATTGACACAACAATTGTCGGCACTGCTATTTGATGAAGAAACGCCCCCCTCAGTGGGCGCGGCCAACCCATGGCCTGCTGGGTATTGGAGTGCCGAGTTTTTCTCTAGTGAGCCGTTGTGTTCAAACTTCAAAATGTTAATATTAAAACCCCAGTGGTTCATGCTGCATGGCTTGAGTCCCTGCTAGTATGCTCAATCCGCAACAAATCGGTACCTTGTCCCAAAGGCCGTGGCGTCAGTTGACGTCACTGCTGGAATGCAACAGCATCGGGGCTCCACTCCTCGCCTCAGGCAAAGCTGCTAACATATCCAACCAAAAGATTGCCTGCTGTAGAGTAGCCACACTACAAGGGAGTAATTTGCTAGCACTCATTTATTGCAGGTACAGCGATGGCAACACCATGCAGCACAGGAGTAAAGTAAATCCCAAGCCTGACGTTTTTCGTATTACCACTACATCAGACGCTCTGGACAAAGATATTGACACAACAATTGTAGGCACTGCTATTTGATGTACAAACGCCCCGCATCAGTGGGCACGGGCAACCCATGTCCTGCTGGGCATTGTAGTGCTGAGTTTTTCTCTAGGGAGCCGTTGTGTTAAAACTTCAAATGTTAATATTAAAACCCCAGTGGGTCGTGCTGTACGGCTTGGGTCCCCGCTAGTATGCTCAATCCGCAATAAATCGGCTCCTTGTCCCAAAGTCCGTGGCGTCGATTGAGGTCACCGCTGGAATGCAACAGCATCGGGGCTCCACTCCGCGGCTCAGGTAAAGACACTAACATATGCAACAAAAAGATTGCCTGCTGTAGAGTAGCCACACGATAAGGGAGTAATTTGCCAGCATTCATTTAGTGCAGGTACAGCGAGGGCAACACCATGCAGCACAGGAGTAAAGTTCAGTCCAAGCCTGAAGCGTTTCGTATTAGCACTTCATCAGAGGCTCTGGATGAAGATATTGACACAACAATTATCAGCAGTGCTATTTGATGTAGAAACGCCCCCCCTCAGTGGGCGCGGTCAACCCATGGCCTGCTGGGCATTGTAGTGCTGAGATTTTCTCTAGTGAGCCGTTGTGTCAAACTTCAAATGTTAATATTAAAAGCCCAGTGTGTCATGCTGCACGGCTTGGTCCCTGCTAGTACGCTCAATCTGCAACAAATCGTCTCCTTGTGCCAAAGGCCGTGGTGTCGGTTGACATCACCGCTGGAATGCAAGAGCATCGGGGCTCCACTCCGCAGCTCAGGCAAAGCTGCTAACATATCCAACCAAAAGATTGCCTGCTTTAGAGTAGCCACATGACAAGGGAGTAATTTGCCATCTTTCATTTATTGCAGGTACAGCAAGTGCAACACCATGAATCACAGGAGTAAAGTTCAGCCCAAGCCTGACGTGTTTTGTATTACCACTTCATCAGAGGCTCTGGACGAAGATATTGACAAAACAATTGTCGGCACTGCTATTTGATGTAGAAACGCACCCACCTCAGTGGGCACGTCCAACCCATGGCCTGCTGGGCATTGTAGTGCAGAGTTTTTCTCTAGTGACCCGTTGTGTTCAAACTTCAAATGTTAATATTAAAACCCCAGTGGGTCATGCTGTACGGCTTGGGTACCCGGTAGTATGCTCAATCCGCAACAAATCGTCTCCTTGTCTACAAGGCCGTGGCATCAGTTGACATGACCGCTGGAATGCAACATACTCGGGGCTCCACTCCACGGCTCAGGCAAAGCCGCTAACATATTCAATCAAAAGATTGCCTGCTGTAGAGTAGCCACACTAAAATAGGGAGTAATTTGCCAGCATTCATTATTGCAGATACAGCAAGGGCAACACCATGCAGCACAGGAGTAAAGTTCAGCCCAAGCCTGATGCGTTTCGTATTACCACTTCATCAGAGGCTCTGGACGAAGATATTACAGCAACAATTATCGGCACTGCTATTTGATGTAGAAACTCCCTCGCCTCAATGGGCGCGGCCAACCGATGGCCTGCTGGGCATTGTAGTGCCGACTTTTTCTCTATTGAGCTGTTGTGTTCAAACTTCAAATGTTAATATTAAAACCCCAGTGGGTCATGCTGCACGGCTTGGGTCCCTGCTAGTAAGCTCAATCCACAACAAATCGGCTCCTTTTCCCAAAGGCCCTGCGATCGCTTGACGTGACCACTGGAATGCAACAGCATCGGGGCTCCACTCCATGGCTCATGCAAAGCCGCTAACATATTCAACCAAAAGATTGCCTGCTGTAGAGTAGCATCACTACAAGGGAGTAATTTGCCAGCATTCATTTATTGCAGGTACAGCAAGGGCAACACCATGCAGCACAGGAGTAAAGTCCAGCCCAAGCCTGGCCCGTTTTGTATTACCACGTCATCAGAGGCTCTAGACGAAGATATTGACACAACAATTGTCGGCAATGCTATTTGATGAAGAAACGCCCCTGCCTCAGTGGGCGTGGCCAACCCATGGCCTGCTGGGTATTGGAGTGCCGACTTTTTCTCTAGTGAGCCGTTGTGTTCAAACTTCAAATGTTAATATTAAAACCCCAGTGGGTCATGCTGTACGGCTTGGGTACCCGGTAGTACGCTCAATCCGCAGCAAATCGTCTCCTTGTCTACAATACCGTGGCATCGGTTGACATCACCGCTGGAATGCAACAGCATCGGGGCTCGACTCCGCTGCTCAGGCAAAGTTGCTAACATATTCAGCCAAAAGATTGCCTGCTGTAGAGTAGCCACACTACAAGTGGGCGCGGAGAAACCCAAGGCTTGCTGGGCATTTTAGTGCCGAGTTTTTCTCTAGTGAACGGTTGTGTTCAAACTTTAAATGTTAATATTAAAACCCCTGTGGGTCGTGCTGTATGACTTGGGTCCCCGCTAATACGCTCAATCCTCAACAAATCGGGTCCTTGTCCCAAAGTCCGTGGCGACGATTGACATCACACCTGGAATGCATTATCATCGGGGCTCCACTCCGTGGCTAAGGCAAAGCCGCTAACATATCCAACCAAAAGATTGCCTGCTGTAGAGTAGCCACACTACAAGGGAGTCATTTTCCATCATTCATTTATTGCAGGTACAGCGAGGGCAACACCATGAATCACAGGAGTTAAGTTCAGGCCAAGCCTAACGCGTTTCGTATTTCCACTTCATTAGAGGCTCTGGACGTAGATATTGACACAACAAATGTCGGCACTGCTATTTGATGAAGAAACGCCCCTGCCTCAGTGGGCGCGGCCAACCCATGGCCTGCTGGGCATTGTAAAGAACAGTGGTCCCTATATGAAAGTAATATACAGAGAAAAAATAACCATATACTTGATAAGTAGTATGTCTTCTGTCCATCCGGACAGGATTTATTTTTCAATAAGTGCAGGAATAAAGTGTTTCTTGAAGAGAATGTCAATCGGGCACAGCCGTGACCCTCAACATACAAGACAAAACAACAAAGAAACAGTGTAAACAAGGCAAGGAAATTAGTCTGCCTACTTGTACTTCAGTAAGGCAGACATAAAAAGTTAGAAAAACCACTCCATTGCAATTGTAAGTTTTACATAAATAGTTCGCATATGGGGTTTAAAAGTCGACAACGTTTCGATGCCTATAAGGATGAAGGCATCATCATCAGGACAAGGGTTGACATTATTGTTGTCTTGAACATGAGCAATATTCAAAGCCTTTTCATTACATTTACTTTACATACATATTTACAATGGGAAAAAAAAGGGAGAAAAAAGAGAAACCAAAAAAATGACATAAGTAATAGGCATGTATCAAGGATCCTTTTGTTTCAATTTGTGAAGTGCTTTTGATCCGTGACACGTGAAGAAAAGTTTAAAAACAATTGTGATGTTGTCGGCGCAGTGACTATGAATATTTGGAAGAATAGGCGTGCAGTAAGGTTGGCTACGACCTCTTCATGGTGTTCCTTAAAAATGGGCAATTTCGGCATCGTGATCGTGAAATTGTGACCGCGGCTACTTGCAAGGCAGCATTCTACGTGAGGCAGGGCGGTAGAGGTGCACGGTTTTAGTGGTCACGGCGACAGTAGAAAGCGTAATTCTAAGACGGCTACATGCATGAAAACATTCTACGGGATTCAAGGGTGGCAGAAGTGCACGATTTAGGTGGGTAGTGCATAATATCGTGCCAGTCGAAGTGATTACTGTATGGGAGGGTAAACAGACGTGAGTTGCACATACTTCGTAAAATGATATGGCTATCCGTGGGATATTCATTTCCGAGACAGCTAGATCAGGTTATCTGTAAATACAAGTGGGACGTTAAAACCTTAGCGATGCGCATGCTGTGCATCTGCTAGAAGAAGTGAGGTAGCTTTTTACCTGATCGGTCGGGTGATTCCTACGCTATATTAATTTACCGGGATCATGACTCGGGTGCTACAATGGCGAAGGAGCACAATGGCTACCTAACAAGGGAAAAACGAAGGTCTTGATTACACAAATGCATATCTAGGCATGATAGTGGCAATTGCGTGTAACGGTGGCGTACTTACTGCATAAGTGCAACGGCACTACTGCGGGTATGGCAATCCGGTATTCAGTGACCCCGGTTTCCCGGGTTTTATCTGAAAGTGAGGTAAACAGCGAGGAGGGACTTTCTAATATCGCTATGGTGAAGGAAGTCTATTCGGCGGCCATCTTAAAGTGGTGATATTATGTCACAGTGGGCATGCAGATTTAAAAAAAAAAGCTAAGGCAGAAAAA
Organism: Lissotriton vulgaris; assembly: GCF_964263255.1. NCBI lineage: Eukaryota > Metazoa > Chordata > Amphibia > Caudata > Salamandridae > Lissotriton > Lissotriton vulgaris. The sequence continues at coordinate 651,499,900 of NC_141696.1, read as the reverse complement.
TAGAATCTACATATTTCGGAGATACAAAAACATGAAAGAGTATTTACAACAAGGACGTCCAGTCCTCAAGCTGATTTAACCCATTGCTGTTGGTGCGTAGAATCCAGTGTAGTTCTTCTTTGTTTAGCAGTTGGGCCATGTCTGCGCCCCTGGGGGGCGGTTTGATAACTGTAATCACTGTCCATTGAAGATCTTTTTCGCTATGTCCATTGGCAGAAAAATGTTCCACGAGGGGTGCATTTGCTGTTTTGCATTTGATCCTGCTCCGGTGTTGGCCAATTCGGAGTTTGATTTTTTGGCTGGTTTGTCCAATGTAAATAAGCCTACATGGACAAAAGATGGCATACACTAGATTTGCAGAATTACAATTAGAAAATGACTTCCGCTCAAATTTGATGTTACCATATGTAAACGTTTTTCCTTCAATTGTAGTATCACAGCAAATACAACCTCCACATTTATTATGACCTGTAAGTGGTGGGAGCCCCCAAGCATCATTTATCAGGGGAGCAGACATGGCCCAACTGCTAAACAAAGAAGAACTACACTGGATTCTATGCACCAACAGCATCCGGAATGGGTTAAATCGGCTTGAGGACTGGACGTCCTTGTTGTAAATACTCTTACACGCAATTGCCACTATCATGCCTAGATATGCATTCGTGTAATCAAGACCATCGTTTTTTCCTTGTTAGGTAGCCATTGTGCTCCTTCGCCATTGTAGCATCCGAGTCATGATCCCGGTAAATTAATATACCGTAGGAATCACCCGACCGATCAGGTAAAAATCTACCTCACTTCTTCTAGCAGATGCACAGCATGCGCATCGCTAAGGTTTTAACGTCCCACTTGTATTTACAGATAACCCGATCTAGCTGTCTCGGAAATTAATATCCCACGGATAGCCATATCATTTTACGAAGTATGTGCAACTCTCTTCTGTTTACCCTCCCATAGAGTAATCACTTCGACTAGCACGATATTATGCACTACCCACCTAAATCGCGCACTTCTGCCGCCATTGAATCCCGTAGAATGTTTTCATGCATGTAGCCGTCTTAGAATTACGCTTTCTACTGTCACCGTGACCACTAAAACCGTGCACCTCTACCGCCCTGCCTCACGTAGAATGCTGCCTTGCAAGTAGCCGCGGTCACAATTTCACGATCACGATGCTGAAATTGCCCGTTTTTAAGGAACACCATGAAGAGGTCGTAGCCAACCTTACTGCACGCCTATTCTTCCAAATCTTCATAGTCACTGCGCCGACAACATCACAATTGTTTTTAAACTTTTCTTCACGTGTCACGGATCAAAAGCACTTCACAAATTGCAACAAAAGGATCCTTGATACATGCCTATTACTTATGTCATTTTTTGGTTTCTCTTTTTTCTCCATTTTTTTCCCATTGTAAATATGTATGTAAAGTAAATGTAATGAAAAGGCTTTGAATATTGCTCATGTTCAAGACAACAATAATGTCAACCCTTGTCCTGATGATGATGCCTTCATCCTTATAGGCATCAAAACGTCGTCGACTTTTAAACCCCATATGCAAACTATTTATGTAAAACTTACAATTGCAATGGAGTAGTTTTTCTACATTTTATGTCTGCCTTACTGAAGTACAAGTACGCAGACTAATTTCCTTGCCTTGTTTACACTGTTTCTTTGTTGTTTTGTCTTGTATATTGAGGGTTACGGCTGTGCCCGCTTGACATTCTCTTCAAGAAACACTTTATTCCTGCACTTATTGAAAAATAAATCCTGTCCGGACGGACAGAAGACATACTACTTATCAAGTATATGGTTATTTTTTCTCTGTATATTGCTTTCATATAGGGACCACTGTTCTTTGTAATATGTAATGCCCAAGGTCCCTATACTATACCTTAAGGGTTCCCTTGTTTTGTTGAAACTGCTGGGCATTGTAGCACCGAGTTTTTCTCTAGTGAGCTGTTGTATTCAAACTTCAAATGTTAATATTAAAACCCCAGTGGGTCGTGCTGTACAGCTTGGGTCCCTGCTAGTACGCTCAATCTGCAACAAATCGGCTCCTTGTCCCAAAGACCGTGGCATCAGTTAACGTCACCGCTGGAATGCAACAGCATCTGGGCTCCACTCCGTGGCTCAGGCAAAGCCGCTAACATATCCAACCAAAAAATTGCCTGCTGTAGAGTAGCCACACGACAAGGGAGTAATTGGCCAGCATTCATATATTGCAGGTACAGCGAGGGCAACACCATGCAGCACAGGAGTAAAGTTCAGCCCAAGCCTGACGCATTTCGTATTACCACTTCATCAGAGGCTCTGGACGTAGATATTGACACAACAATTGTCGGCACTGCTATTTGATGAAGAAACGCCCCTGCCTCAGTGGGGGCGGCCAACTCATGGCCTGCTGGGCATTGTAGCACCGAGTTTTTCTCTAGTGAGCGGTTGTGTTTAAACTTCAAATGTTAATATTAAAACCCCAGTGGGTAGTGCTGTACAGCTTGGGTACCTGCTAGTACGCTCAATCTGCAAAAAATCGGCTCCTTGTCCCAAAGACCGTGGCATCGGTTGAAGTCACCGCTGGAATGCAACAGCATCGGGGCTCCACTCCGTGGCTCAGGCAAAGCCGCTAACATATCCAACCAAAAAATTGCCAGCTGTAGAGTAGCCACACGACAAGGGAGTAATTTGCCAGCATTCATATATTGCAGGTACAGCGAGGGCAACACCATGCAGCACAGGAGTAAAGTTCAGCCCAAGCCTGACGCATTTCGTATTACCACTACATCAGAGGCCCTGGACGAAGATATTGACACAACAATTGTCGGCACTGCTATTTAATGTAGAAATGCCCACGCCTCAGTGGGCGCGGCCAACCCATGGCCTGCTGGGCATTGTAGCATTGAGTTTTTCTCTAGTGAAGGGTTGTGTTCACACTTCAAATGTTAATATTAAAACCCCAGTGGGCCGTGCTGTACGGCTTGGGTACCCCCTAGTATGCTCAATCCGCAACAAATTGGCTCCTTGTCCCAAAGGCCGTGGCGTCGGTTGACGTCACCGCAGGAATGCAACAGCATCGGGGCTCGACTCCACGCCTCAGGCAAAGCCGCTAACATATCCAACCAAAAGATTGCCTGCTGTAGAGTAGCCACACGACAAGGGAGTAAATTGCCAGCATTCATTTACTGCAGGTACAGCGAGGGCAACACCATGCAGCACAGGAGTTAAGTTCAGCCCAAGCCTGACGCGTTTCGTATTACCACTTCAGCTGAGGCTCTGGACGAAGATATTAGCACAACAATTGTCGGCACTGCTATTTGATATAGAAACGCCCCCCCCTCAGTGGGCGCGGCCAACCCATGGCCTGTTGGGCATTGTATGCCGAGTTTTTCTCTAGTGAGCCGTTGTATTCAAACCTCAAATGTTAATATTAAAACCCCAGTGGGTCATGCTGCACGGTTTGCGTCCCTGCTAGTACGCTCAATCCACAACAAATCGGCTCCTTGTCCCAAAGGCTGTGGCGTCGGTTGACGTCACCGATGGAATGCAACAGCATCGGTGCTCCACTTCGCGGCTCAGACAAAGCCTCTTACATATCCAACTAAAAGATTGCCTGCTGTAGAGTTGCCACAAAACAAGGGAGTAATTTGCCAGCATTCATTTATGGCAGGTACAGTGAGGGCAACACCATGCAGCACAGGAGTAAAGTAAAGCCCAAGCCTGACGCGTTTTCTTATTACCACTTCATCAGAGGCTCTGGACGAAGATATTGACACAACAATTGTAGGCACTGCTATTTGATGTAGAAACACCCCGCATCAGTGGGCACGGCCAACCATGGCCTGCTGGGCATTGTAGTGCTGATTTTTTCTCTAGGGAGCCGTTGTGTTCAAACTTCAAATGTTAATACTAAAACCCCAGTGGGTCATGCTGTACGGCTTGGGTCCCAGCTAGTATGCTCAATCCGAAACAAATCGGCTCCTTGTCCCAAATGCCGTGGGATCGCTTGACGTGACCGCTGGAATGCAACAGCATCGGGGTTCCACTCCACGGCTCAGGGAAAGCCGCTAACATATTCAACCAATAGATTGCCTGCTGTAGCCACACTACAAGGGAGTAATTTGCCAGCATTCATTTATTGCAGGTACAGCAAGGCAACACCATGCAGCACAGGAGTAAAGTTCAGCCCACCCGTTTTGTATTACCACTTCATCAGAGGATCTGGACGAAGATATTGACACAACAATTGTCGGCTCTGCTATTTGATGTTGAAACGCCCCCACCTAATTGAGCAAGGCGAAACCCATGGCCTGCTGGGCATTGTAGTGGCGAGTTTTTCTCTAGCGAGCTGTTGTGTTCAAACTTCACATGTTAATATTAAAACCCCAGTGGGTCATACTGTACGACTTGGTTACCCGCTAGTGCGCTCAATCCACAACAAATTGGCTCCTTGTCCCAAAGGCAGTGGCATCGGTTGACGTCACCGCTAGAATGCAACAGCATGGGGTCTCCACTCCTCGGCTCAGGCAAAGCCGCTAACATATCCAACCAAAAGATTGCCTGCTGTAGAGTAGCCACACGACAAGGGAGTAATTTGCCAGTATTCAATTATTGCAGCTACAGCGAGGGCAACACCATGCAGCACAGGAGTAGAGTTCAGCCCAAGCCTGACGCGTTTCGTATTACCACTTCATCAGAGGCTCTGGATGTAGATATTGACACAACAATTGTCGGCACTGCTATTTGATGTAGAAACGCCCCCCTCACTGAGTGCGGCCAACCCATGGCCTGTTGGGCATTGTAATGCCGAGTTTTTCTCTAGTGAGCCATTGTATTCAAACTTCAAATGTTAATATTAAACCCCCTGTGTGTCATGCTGCACGGCTTGGGTCCCTTGCTAGTACGCTCAATCCGCAAAAAATCGGCTCCTTGTCCCAAAGGCCTTAGCGTCGGTTGACGTCACTGCTGGAATGCAACAGCATCGGACTCCACTCCACGGTTCAGGCAAAGCTGCTAACATATCCAACCAAAAGATTGCCTGCTGTAGAGTAGCCACACGACAAATGGATTAATTTGCCAGCATTCATTCATTGCAGGTACATCCAGGACAACACCATGAATCAAAGGAGTAAAGTTCAGTCCAAGCCTGGCGCGTTTTGTACTACCACTTCATCAGAGGCTCTGGACGAAGATATTGACACAATACTTGTCAGCACTGCTTTTTGATGTAGAAACGCCCCCGCCTCAGTGGGCACAGCCAACCCATGGCCTGCTGGGCATTGTAGTGCCAAGTTTTTCTCTAGTGAGCCATTGTGTTCAAACTTCAAATGTTAATATTAAAACCCCAGTGGGTCATGTTGTATGGCTTGGATCCCCGCTAGTATGCTCAATCCGCAACAAATCGGCTCCTTGTCCCAAAGGCCGTGGCGTTGGTTGTTATCACCGCTGGAATGCAACAACAGTGTCGCTCCACTCTGCGGCTAAGGCAAAGCTGCTAACATATCAAACCAAAAGATTGCCTGCCGTAGAGTAGCCACACGACAAGGGAGTAATTTGCCAGCATTCATTTACTGCAGGTACAGCGAGGGCAACACCATGCAGCACAGGAGTTAAGTTCAGCCCAAGCCTGACGCGTTTCGTATTACCACTTCAGCTGAGGCTCTGGACGAAGATATTAGCACAACAATTGTCAGCACTGCTATTTGATATAGAAACGCCCCCCCCTCAGTTGGCACGGCCAACCCATGGCCTGTTGGGCATTGTATGCCGAGTTTTTCTCTAGTGAGCCGTTGTATTCAAACCTCAAATGTTAATATTAAAACCCCAGTGGGTCATGCTGCACGGTTTGCGTCCCTGCTAGTACGCTCAATCCACAACAAATTGGCTCCTTGTCCCAAAGGCTGTGGCGTCGGTTGACGTCACCGATGGAATGCAACAGCATCGGTGCTCCACTCCGCGGCTCAGACAAAGCCGCTTACATATCCAACCAAAAGATTGCCTGCTGTAGAGTTGCCACAAAACAAGGGAGTAATTTGCCAGCATTCATTTATGGCAGGTACAGTGAGGGCAACACCATGCAGCACAGGAGTAAAGTAAAGCCCAAGCCTGACGCGTTTTCTTATTACCACTTCATCAGAGGCTCTGGACGAAGATATTGACACAACAATTGTAGGCACTGCTATTTGATGTAGAAACACCCCGCATCAGTGGGCACGGCCAACCATGGCCTGCTGGGCATTGTAGTGCTGATTTTTTCTCTAGGGAGCCGTTGTGTTCAAACTTCAAATGTTAATACTAAAACCCCAGTGGGTCATGCTGTACGGCTTGGGTCCCCGCTAGTATGCTCAATCCGAAACAAATCGGCTCCTTGTCCCAAAGGCCGTGGGATCGCTTGACGTGACCGCTGGAATGCAACAGCATCGGGGCTCCACTCCACGGCTCAGGCAAAGCCGCTAACATATTCAACCAATAGATTGCCTGCTGTAGCCACACTACAAGGGAGTAATTTGCCAGCATTCATTTATTGCAGGTACAGCAAGGCAACACCATGCAGCACAGGAGTAAAGTTCAGCACACCCGTTTTGTATTACCACTTCATCAGAGGATCTGGACGAAGATATTGACACAACAATTGTCGCCTCTGCTATTTGATGTTGAAACGCCCCCGCCTAATTGAGCGAGGCGAAACCCATGGCCTGCTGGGCATTGTAGTGGCGAGTTTTTCTCTAGCGAGCTGTTGTGTTCAAACTTCACATGTTAATATTAAAACCCCAGTGGGTCATACTGTACGGCTTGGTTACCCGCTAGTGCGCTCAATCCACAACAAATTGGCTCCTTGTCCCAAAGGCAGTGGCATCGGTTGACGTCACCGCTAGAATGCAACAGCATGGGGTCTCCACTCCGCGGCTCAGGCAAAGCCGCTAACATATCCAACCAAAAGATTGCCTGCTGTAGAGTAGCCACACGACAAGGGAGTAATTTGCCAGTATTCAATTATTGCAGCTACAGCAAGGGCAACACCATGCAGCACAGGAGTAAAGTTCAGCCCAAGCCGGACGTGTTTCATATTACCACTTCATCAGAGACTCTGGATGTAGATATTGACACAACAATTGTCGGCACTGCTATTTGATGTAGAAAAGCCCCCCTCACTGAGTGCGGCCAACCCATGGCCTGTTGGGCATTGTAATGCCGAGTTTTTCTCTAGTGAGCCATTGTATTCAAACTTCAAATGTTAATATTAAACCCCCTGTGTGTCATGCTGCATGGCTTGGGTCCCTTGCTAGTACGCTCAATCCGCAAAAAATCTGCTCCTTGTCCCAAAGGCCTTACGTCGGTTGACGTCACTGCTGGAATGCAACAGCATCGGACTCCACTCCACGGTTCAGGCAAAGCTGCTAACATATCCAACCAAAAGATTGCCTGCTGTAGAGTAGCCACACGACAAATGGAGTAATTTGCCAGCATTCATTCATTGCAGGTACAGCCAGGACAACACCATGAATCAAAGGAGTAAAGTTTAGTCCAAGCCTGGCGCGTTTTGTACTACCACTTCATCAGAGGCTCTGGACGAAGATATTGACACAATACTTGTCAGCACTGCTTTTTGATGTAGAAACGCCCCCGCCTCAGTGGGCACAGCCAACCCATGGCCTGCTGGGCATTGTAGTGCCAAGTTTTTCTCTAGTGAGCCATTGTGTTCAAACTTCAAATGTTAATATTAAAACCCCAGTGGGTCATGTTGTATGACTTGGATCCCCGCTAGTATGCTCAATCCGCAACAAATCGGCTCCTTGTCCCAAAGGCCGTGGCGTTGGTTGTTGTCACCGCTGGAATGCAACAACATTGTCGCTCCACTCTGCGGCTAAGGCAAAGCCGCTAACATATCAAACCAAAAGATTGCCTGCCGTAGAGTAGCCACACGACAAGGGAGTAATTTGCCAGCATTCATTTATTGCAGGTACAGCGAGGGACACACTGTAGCACAGGAGTAAAGTTCAGCCCAAGCCTGACGCGTTTCTTATTATCACTTCATCAGCTGCTCTGGACGAAGATATTGACACAACAATTGTCAGCACTGCTATTTGACGTAGAAACGCCCCCGCCTCAGTGGGCGCGGCCAACTAAGCATGGGCGTAAAATCCGTTTCGTTCGCGGAATTTGCAGATTTTTGGCAAATTCGCGGTCCGCGAATCCCTCGAATTTTCCCCAAAATCCGCAAATTTGCAAGCTGCAAATTATTTTGCTTGGTCACGCTTGAAAAATACAACATCGCGCTCGCGGTGTTGACTTACAGTCAATCTGAGTCCGCCAAGTTGTTTTTCTCCCGGTTAGCGTGTGCTGCGCCATTTTCGATCTTGCTATGTGATCGCATGAGAATTTTTCGATCGCAATTACGTCATCGCGGCTCGCCATCTTGCACAGCGAGAGTTTGACAATGCGAGTACGTCATAAGGGCCCGCGATTATGCATTGCGGGAGTAAACAGAACACGTAGATGCGGTGCGCAGCTGACTTCTGGCGGGAGATTTGAACAGCTCGCTATTCCAAAATTGCAAAAATTGCAATTCTGCACAAGAAATCCACCGCAGGAAGCATAAACCTTCTGAAAATGATGATTTTGATCAGAATAACTCCTCAGATTGACATTTGACTGCACTTTTTGGTGCAGGAATCCATTTTTTGGGGTGGGGTGGGAGGAAGGAAGTGCCTCAGAGTCTCCAACTTCCTGTTACTGTCCAGCAGGCTCCTCCCAGTGATTTGTCTATGTCCTAGTCACTTTTGATTTGGATCTGGAGCTTGAAGGATTACTTTTTGTGGCTGCTGCTGAATATGTGTATTTGAGGACTTTTTGGACTTCGGAGTTTGGATCACTTTTGGACTTGAGATTTTAAAAGTAAGTTGTTTTTGTTTGTTTCGGGCATTGCAGTTGCTGCAACTACAGTTTTAAAACTTTTTTCACAACTTAAAAAAAATATATATTGTGGGTAGCCACAGTATCCAGTTGGCCCAGGGTTAGTCATGGGTGCATGATACAACTGTTTCTGTGATTTTTTTAAACTTAATTCTCATTTATGTCATGGAATTTTAGCTAATTGTTATATGTTGATTTTTATTTTTATTTTGGGGTACCTGTAAATGTAAATGTGTAAATGTGCTAGACTTGTAAAGCGCACAGCTGCCCGTAAGCGTCCCGGCGCTTGCTTAGGGAACCTGTCCTGGTATTCCCCTGTGAGAAACCACGGCAGGGTGTCCACAAGGTGAAAGCCAGGCATCCCGCCGCGAGGGGCCTGTAAAGCCTCACTAGCCAGTAGGCCAGGGGTAGTGAGTGGTGAATGGACCAAGTCTTTCTGTGGAGTGTCTTGAATGTAAACATCATTAAGGGCATGGATGGCATTGGATTGTGGTGATTTTTGTGTGTTTTTCGACTTTTTGGAGTGTTGTTGGGGCCTGGCCATGTGGGTGGGGGCCATTTTGAGGCCTGGTAAAGGCAGGGCCTGGCCATGTGGTAGGGGTCAAGGGGCCATTTTGAAGCCAGGCAGTGTGCTCAGGCCTGCACCAAGTTTGCCTTGCTTTCAACCATTATGCCCAGTGGTACTCAGTGGTGCATGGACCTAGTCTTTCTGTGGGGTGTCTTGAATTTAAACATTATTGAGGGCATGGACGGCATTGGATTGTGGTGATTTTTGTGTGTTTTTCAACTTTTTGGGTGCTGTTGATGCGTGGCCATGAGGGTGAGGGCCATTTTGAGGGCTGGTCCAGGCAGGGCCTGGCCATGTGGCCGGGGGTCAAGGGCCCATTTTGAAGCCGGGCAGTGTGCTCAGGCCTGCACCAAGTTTGCCTTGCTTTCATCCATTATGACCAGGGGTACTCAGTGGTGCATGGGCCAAGTCTTTCTGTGGGGTGTCTTGAATTTAAACATCATTGAGGGCATGGATGGCATTGGATTGTGTGGATTTATATGTGTTTTGGGACTTTTTGGGTGCTGTTGATGCCTGGCCATGTGGGTGGGGGCCAGTTTGAGGGCTGGACCAGGCAGGGCCTGGCCATGTGGCTGGGGGTCAAGGGGCCATTTTGAAGCCAGGCAGTGTGCTCAGGCCTGCACCAAATTTGCCTTGCTTTCATCCATTATGCCCAGGGGTACTCAGTGGTGCATTGACCAAGTATTTCTGTGGGGTGTCTTGAATTTAAACATCATTGAGGCCATGGATGCATTGGATTGTGGTGATTGTTATGTGTTTTTCAAGATTTTGGGGTGTTGTTGGGGCCTGGCCATGTGGGTGGGGGCCATTTTGAGGCCTGGTACAGACAGGGCCTGACCATGTGTTAGGGGTCAAGTGGCCATTTTGAAGCCAGGCAGTGTGCTCAGGCCTGCACCAAGTTTGCCTTGCTTTCAACCATTATGCCCAGTGGTACTCAGTGGTGCATGGACCTAGTCTTTCTGTGGGGTGTCTTGAATTTAAACATCATTGAGGGCATGGATGGCATTGGATTGTGGTGATTTTTGTGTGTTTTTCAACTTTTTGGGTGCTGTTGAGGCCTGGCCATGTGGGTGTGGCCATTTTGAGGGCTGGTCCAGGCAGGGCCTGGCCATGTGGCTTGGGGTCAAGGGCCCATTTTAAAGCCAGGCAGTGTGCTCAGGCCTGCACCCATTTTGCCTTGCTTTCATCCATTATGCCCAGGGGTACTCAGTGGTGCATGGGCCAAGTCTTTCTGTGGGGTGTCTTGAATTTAAACATCATTGAGGGCATGGATGGCATTGGATTGTGTGGATATATGTGTGTTTTGGGACTTTTTGGGTGCTGTTGATGCCTGGCCATGTGGGTGGGGGCCAGTTTGAGGGCTGGTCCAGGCAGGGCCTGACCATGTGTTGGGGGTCAAGTGGCCATTTTGAAGCCAGGCAGTGTGCTCAGGCCTGTACCAAGTTTGCCTTGCTTTCAACCATTATGCCCAGTGGTACTCAGTGGTGCATGGACCTAGTCTTTCTGTGGGGTGTCTTGAATTTAAACATCATTGAGGGCATGGATCGCATTGGATTGTGGTGATTTTTGTGTGTTTTTCAACTTTTTGGGTGCTGTTGAGGCCTGGCCATGTGGGTGTGGCCATTTTGAGGGCTGGTCCAGGCAGGGCCTGGCCATGTGGCTTGGAGTCAAGGGCCCATTTTGAAGCCATGCAGTGTGCTCAGGCCTGCACCCATTTTACCTTGCTTTCATCCGTTATGCCCAGTGGTACTCAGTGGTGCATGGACCTAGTCTTTCTGTGGGGTGTCTTGAATTTAAACATCATTGAGGACATGGATGACATTGGATTGTGGTGATTATTGTGTGTTTTTTAATTTTTTGGGGTGTTTAACTGATGTTCCTCTGGCTTCCATTGCTTTTAGGTGCTTTAGAGAACCACCAGTGCCAGGAAGAAGTCCTGCAGCGGTGTGTGCAGCACAACATCACGTGACATCACGTATGGCCACAGACAAGACAACTCAGCCACTCATGCAACTATGGCCTGCTGTTCTGACATCTGAAGAAGATGGGCTCAAAGAAAGGTGGCCGTAGCGCCTCAACGAAAAAAGTTGCCAGTGCCACTGCTAGTAGGAAGGAGCAGAAAAAGAAAGTCGCCCCACCTACCAAGGAGACTGATGTGCCCACTGACACCTTTTTGGGGGAAAAAAACCTATGCCTGCAGCAGCAGCGGTGTCTGTTGGGGACCAAGCTGGAAGCAGCACCTCCGCTTCATTGGGCTCAGTGCCACCATGCCAAGTTCGGTCCAAGACCATGAATGCTGCTGAGGCAGCCACTTTACTTTCTAAATCACCATCGACCAGTGATGTTGGCTCATCACAAGAAAGTACCATCCAATCAACGCCGGGTGTAACTCAGCTGACGAGTGTTCAACAACCACAGCCGCAACGACAACCACAGGTGCAACTAGTGCAAGTGCAAGTACATGGGCAAGGAGAGGCGCAAGGAGAGGCGCAAGTAGAGGTGCAAGGAGAGGCGCAAGTAGAGCCACAAGGAGAGGCGCAAGTAGAGGCGCAAGGAGAGGCGCATGGACAGGTGCATGGAGAGGTGCAACTAGAGGTTCATGGAGCGGCACAACTGCCTACAGCGCTTGTTCCTCCAGAAGTAGGGGCACCTCAGGAAATTGATATTCAAGCGGGGGTATCATCCGAGGAAGCCACTCCTCCTGATGATGATCCAATGTCTTCCAGATCCCCAGCAAAAAAAAGGTCAAGGAGGGCTACTACTAGTACTACAAGTTCTTCTTCAAGCCTCCTTCATTCTGATGACCTTGATCTTGATTGGAACCCACAAATGCAGTCTGAGAGTGAGGCACGCCATGAGCCAACAAAGGTAGCTGCCTAAAAGGAAGGTTCCTGCCAGGCTTCGACTTATGGGTGATGACGACGAAGAAGAAGTGGTGTCTTCTGCTGCTGCTGAACAGTCTGATGATGACCCAGTCATCACAGTCCTCACTCCAGCCCCAGCGGGCATGCAGCAGACAGACATTTTCACCCTATCCAGAATGGCTGCTGAGCGGGATGTGGGCGGCGTGGCACTGGTACCACCACCAACGCAGTTAACTACAACACCAACACGACCTACAGCTTCCATATTTTTTAGTCAGAAGGGCCGGCAGGGACCTCCATCCAGCTCGACCTCAAGTAGTGGTGCTGTAAATGAACAACAGAAACAAATTCAGCCACGCCCATCCTCCACTTCATCAGGCATTGAAAGTCAAAGTAGCACCTCCACCACCGGCAGACATTTCCAGTCCCCAGTTTTGGACTTCTTTACTGTTATCCAAAGGGCGAAAAACATGGTAATTTGTTCGATTTGTAAAACATTAGTTAGTCGGGGTAAGCTTGGTACCAACTATGGTACCGGAGGCCAGAGAGGTCATCTAAAAAAAAACACCACACTATTGAGTGGGAGGCGCACCTAAGTAAAATCCAGGAAGCCAAAATAAAAACAAATCCAAATGTATCCATTGATATTGCATCTGATGATGACGAGGGGCTGATCGTGCAGGGGGAAGTGAAGAAGCGACAGACATTTTTTCTGGTACACCCAGTACCCCTGGCAGCAGCACTGCAGTAGTAACGCCCACACCCTCTACCCCTGCAACATGTATGAGGCACACTAAGAGTCTGGGAGAGACACCAATGCGAAAAAGTACATCACTGGGCCTAACTGGTTTGAAGAAGTCATCATCATCATCACGTAAAATGGTCCAGCCCACCATTAGCAGAATGTTTTGGTCAGAGGTGCCATTTGAACGCAACCACCCAACGGTATGTCTGTAAAACGCAAAGCTGGCTAAAATGCTAGTGCTGGACCTTCTCCCTTTTTCTTTCCTAGAAGGGGTGGGTTTTCTAGAATTTGTGGCAACAGTCTGCCCTAAATGGAAAGTTCCTAGCAGGTCCTATTTTGCCAGAGTTGTGGTTACAGCACTACATCAAGATGTGCTGGAGGTGATTGGGGCAGCTTTGCAGAAGAGTGCTGTTCACACTATCCACTTGACAACAGACATGTGGACCAGTTGCCAAGCCCTTGATTACATGTGCATCACTGCACACTGGTTCTCTTTTGAAGGGGTTAGAGACAAGACAAATGCAGATGTTGACCCGGCACAGTGTTTCAAGCTACTCGGAAACATGCAACATTAGCCATGTTTGCCATGGAGAAAACTCATACTGCACCTAACCTTTTGGATGAGTTTGATAGGAAGGTCTCTGAATGGCTGCTTCCAAGAAATCGCATGGTTGATTATGTTTCCACGGATAATGGCAGTAATATAGTTAAGGCCATGCAGCAAAGTGGCTATTTCAGAGTGCTGTGTTTGGCGCACAGTATAAACATCGTGGTGCAAGATTTCTTGAAAAAAGAAAACACAGTCAGCAAGTTACTGACCACCTGCCGAAGAATCTGCACACATTTCAGCTATTCTTTTAAGGCCCGGAAGGAGCTGAGGAGCATTCAACATGAACGTAGACTGCCAGTCAAAGGACTTATCCAGGAGGTGGCAACACGTTGGAACTCAACCTTTTACATGCTTGAGTGTCTGTCTGAGCAGTGGGGGGTAATAGATGATTATGTCTATAAACGGGGTTCTACTATGAAAGACATGAGGCTAGAGTTGGAGGAATGGAAGCTAGTTGCAAGCCAGACAGACATGCTTCGTCCTTTTGAGGTCTTCACTCACAAAGTCAGCAGGGAGGACTCTTCTTTGGGCAAAGCTATCCCATTGTTGCGCATGCTAGAGCACCAACTGAAGGCGGTCTCTTCAACGTTCCGAGATGATGCTGAAAAGCAAGACGCATATCAGTTGGTGGAGAGGTTATTAAGCCGCCTAGTTGCCAATGAAAGGCTTAAAAACATACATACAGAACAGCATTACATTTGTGCCACTATTCTGGATCCACGGTACAAAAAGGCAGTGGCCAGCAAATCATTCATTTCTTTTGATGAAGCAGATGTTTCAAAGTACAAACATTGGCTAGCTGTGTCAGCCACTCGGTTCGAAAAAGAGCGGCAGAAAATTCAAGGAGCCGGCAGAAGTACAACTGAATCAGCAGGCCATCCGGCGCCAAGTTCCACTTCTGAATCTGTGGCCGAAGGGAGTCACTTTCCCTCACAGCCGTTAACAACACCAGCAACCGTATCATCATCCTCACCTGCACCAGGCCCAGCCATAATATTGTCGGAAGCGGATTGGCTAACTCATCAAGGGTTTGCTCGCTCAAGTGCTGCAAAGGCCACAGATGGTACGCAAAGTGGAGCAACCGTGGAGAACCTTGGGTCGATGGTGCAGGCCTATCTGGATGACCCAACAGAGGTCTTTGTTACTCAGAACCCATTGCTGTATTGGTATAGGAAAAGGCCTCTATGGCCACTGATCACCAACCTGGCTCTAAATTATTTGTCTTGCCCACTCACAAGCGTGTCTTCTGAACGTGTTTTCGGTGCTGCTGGTGCCATTGTAACTTCAAAAAGGACCCGCCTCTCGCCCAAATATGTGGAGAGGTTAACACTGATCAAGATGAATCAGCACTTCATACCACCAGATTGCAAAATACGTGAATGCACGCAGGAAGAAGAGGACACCGACTTAGGTGACGGAAGTTCTTCTCTGTTAGCTGACTTACTCCCGTCTCAATTTATAGAGTTTGAGGACGAGCTCTACTTCCCAGACACCGAGGCCTAAAAATGACTTCCGTTGTTCAGGTGGGAGGTGCTCAGTCCTCAGTAGGGAGCAGAGCTGTTTGAGTGGATTGCCGCCGGAGCTGAAGGCGCCAAACTTTTCCTATCCGGAGCCGGAGCCACCTTGCACTTCCCTTGCGGCTGGCGCCGGGTGCTGCTGGACATCTCCTCTTGTGGCCAGAGCCGCCAAGCATTTTCCTTGTGGCCGGAGCCGCCAAAACATTTCCTTTGCGGCCGGAGCCGCCTAACATTTCCCTCACACCAGAGAGTAACGAACTGACAGAACACCAGGCTTGGTTGTTGGCTGTCGACGGAGCTGTTGCGTCCCTTTGTGCGGCGGTGCAGCTGATCGATCACGCTTGCGAGGAGCAGCCGAGGAGCAGCCACCACAGGCGGGTGTGGGCGCTGAGTGGAGCGTGGAAGTGACAGCATCGCCGGAGCCACACATCGCCTTGCCTCGCTGTACTTGGGCTCTCCACCGGACCCACCGGACCTGCCATCTCGTTGGAGCAACTAAATCCACCTCTGCAGTTGTACAGACAATTGGCCACACACCCCACGCCACACGCAAGAGGAGCAGCGATTGCAGCAATTGGAGGTGAGTGTGAGCGCTGTGCGCCAAGCGCTAAGCGCTGCGATAACAACACCACCATAATTTCGCATCACGGCGCCTGGCCCCCCACCAGCTCCACCGCTGGGAAAGGAGTACTCAAGAGCAGCGCCAGACTATTCAGGGGAGTGTTCCATCTGGTATAGTCCTCCTGTCCCAGTGCTGTTGTTCCTATCCCTTGTAAGCTATGGTTGAGTTGCAATACCCCAATGAGCATTGAGCTGGGAGGTAGTACAGACGGAGCACAGAGAGCACAGAGAACACGAACGCTGAATACAAACACGGTGCAGCGGGGGCAGGCTCGGCGCTAGATACTGTTGCTTAAACCAAGCTTAAACCGAGCTGCACCTATAAGCTAATATGCAATCTGGCAAAGTGAGAAGGGCCCCAGGAGATAAAACCAATGCCCCAAAGGGGCCTGCAAAGCGAAGGAGGATTGATAAAACTAACGATAACAAGGCAAACAACCCCCAAAAAATCCATTAATCTCGCCAATTGCTTCCTTATTTGAAAAATCAGCCTGAAGAAAAAACACAGCAATGAGTTTGCGATTTCAATTTCTGAAGGAACCAGGATCAGCACTGTTCACATCAACAGGGGACGTCGAAGGACTTTCATCCCCAATAGCCCCTGTTAAAATAATAGTAGCGAAAGATCAGAGCGAGGCAGACGCTAGAGACGCACCCTTAGCAGGGAAATCACACCTCCATCATAGCGATACATCAGTCTCTACAAATAGCCCGGAACAACAAGTCAATACAGACTATAAAAAAACTCAGCTGATACAGAAAGAATAGTTATTACATCAGCACTGGTTCATTCAGCCATAGGGGATCTCAAAATCACTACTACACAACCAATACCATTCACAAAAACAATTGACCCAAGAGCAAGTCAGGATCAAAAGCAAGTTATGCACTCGAGCCTTGACGAGCTCTCTCACCTATGTATGTATGTATGTTCTTATATAGCGCTCGACTTACCCTTGGGCATCTCGGCGCTTGCATTGGGAACCCGTCCTGGCTTTTCCCTGTGAGATAACCCGTACTGGGCATCCCCAAGGTGAGAGCCAGGCATCCCGCCGCGGGGTGGCCGTTGTGGAGATTAAGCAAGCTTGTTGCCCAGAGCTGCATAGTGTGAACTCGTGCTTAGAGTGGGCACCGAAGCGAGAATTATCGAGTCTGTGGACAATCTGGATTCCGTACCCTGCCGCGTCGGGAATCGAACCCTGGTCCCGGGTCTGACCTCTGCTTCAGGGTATGCCTCCTCTAACCAGTGAGCCACACTTCTCCACCTATGGCCTGAACTCAGCCAGATAGATTTCAATGCCAAAGAGAATGATAGGTCGGCCAATATAAAGCGTACCCAGGTGGAGGAAGACACTCCAGCTGAAATCAAAAGCAGCTAACTGGATTTGCAATTTCCCACTTTCAGTAGTATAGAGAACCAACCGAGGCAACTGGGACACAGCGAAAATCATGTGCCTACATCAAATGAGAGAAATTTTAAGTCAGCAAATACAGAAACCAATAAACAGCATAATAAAGACAATGGACCTTTGGCCTTCGCTGCGCCATTACTACAAGCACTTCAAACATCCACAACAACACTAATAATGCAATCCGATAAGCTGGACATTCAAATAGATCTAATGAACGTAACAGCTTCCTACATAGCTGGTATCAATACAAAATTGGATAACTTAAATAATCTAATCACTAGAGCACAAGCTAATGCCTTCCAATCTGAATCGTCATGTACCTGTGGCCCAGTACTTGGTAAGCTAAATACATTACCTACAGTTTTAGACCAGATTCTTACATTAAACAAACGCTTCATTCATCCAGCCACAGAGCCTGACCAGTCTGGCAAAGTTAATACAGAGAGCTACGAATTTAGCAAGGACAACTCCTCCTTAGGGACTACTAGTAAAGAAGAACCCCCCAAGCCCGGAAAAATTCCAATTAATAAAGAAATCCATAAAGCAATTAAAACAGATGTAACCAACTTAGTTCCTACAAAGCCAACAATAACAAAGCGACAAAGGAAAAAAGAACGGAAAGCAAGGAACAAAAAAAGCGAAGTTTGCTTACAGTCAAGCCTCAGCATATATCCCATTTTTGCAAACCCTAAAACAAAGGCATTAACAGAGGACAGCATCGGGGAATCCCACACAGACGCAAGGGGCAATGATGACATGTCCATCAATACATCACAGATGATGACAAAGGCTCTCAAGGGCCAGCAGCCAGCTGACAGCCTGACCAGCTTGAAACACACGACTGATAAACACCATTATACATTGCAAACAGCAAATAACGGGCCAACCACAGGAACTGAAAATATTTTTGAAAAATCACCTGTCCGGGATTTCGAGATTGCACGGACTCGAGCAGACTGCACCTGAGCAGACGAGCAGCAGCAGCGGCGTGGGTTGCGGTCTGTTCACGACCGTTCTAGCGGCTCTTCCAGCCATCCAGCTACCTTGCTCTGCCGTTTTCTTGCTCCGTGCCACTTGCCTCTTGCTGGCGCTTCGGGAGGCCGAAGTCACAGAGTCCACAGAGGCCCTGCTTGTAACCGCATTGCCGCTCCACTGCTGGCGGCCACCGGGAGCATCCGGGATCGGTTACCGCTGAAGCGGTGGAGGCATTGGAGGCGGCAGCGGCGGCAGGAGGCAAAAGGAGGCAGGGGGGACATTAATCACTGGCACTAACACCAGGCGGGACACAGGCGGTGGTATGCACAGGGAGCTAGTCATCGGTGGCTCCCTAC
Organism: Lissotriton vulgaris; assembly: GCF_964263255.1. Taxonomy (NCBI): domain Eukaryota; kingdom Metazoa; phylum Chordata; class Amphibia; order Caudata; family Salamandridae; genus Lissotriton; species Lissotriton vulgaris. Next base: position 651,481,324 of record NC_141696.1, on the reverse strand, counting down.
TGCCACAGGACACATGCTGCTGATCAACTGCTAGACGGCCGGCCGGACCTGGCAGTAGTTGGTGGCAGGGTGCCTCGAGTGCAGCGTTGGTCAGTGTCTCGGTGGTCTGTGTCAAGGTGACCAGTGAATTACTTATTGAGTCTTACTTCGCTCCCTGTCCATGATCAGTTTGCCCCTTGACTGAGCAGAGTTGTCAAGGGGCCTTGGCTGGGCCTGATTGTCTTCCAGGTCCGGTTCAGAGCTCAGAGTTCCGAGTCCACGACTGTGCCCACGACCGCGACCGCTGCACAGACCTTAGGGCTCGGAGCTTTGTGCCTGCCCTTAGCCGAGCCGAGCCGTGCCGATGGTGCACACCGAGCGGGGACCCCCCACCACCCACTGAGCAGTATCCGGAGCAGTATCCGGAGCATGGAGCACCTTGAGTACCTGGCGCGACCGGAGCATCAAGAGTGTCAAGAGCAGCTGCTGGTGTGGGAGGGAAGAGGTAAGAGGTGGTGGTGAGCGCAGCAGCCGTCAGAGGCCGCGGCGAAGTAAGAGCCAGGGGGTGTGGTCTGAGGGGCTGCTAAACTAGGTCTCCCAGCTTGCGGCCCCCGCGCGCTCCGCTTGCCCGTCCCTCCCTCCCCTCTCCCTCAAGAAACACAGCTCAATACAAGGGTCACAATACAGGGGTCACATAAGTACCCCCTCCCCCAGCACGAACTGGCACGAACTTGTCCAGGGACAGAGAGACACAAAGACTTAGAGCTACCAATTGGCACTCCAACCTTAAAGCTCAGTAACACACCAGCCTCCTAACAAGGCGGCTTACAAGCAACAAATCCCACCGCTCATCTGGGCCCCATCCCCATCCCCAACCAACGACGTATAAAAGATGACGCTGAGGAAGACTAAATCCTGCACGGAAAATGAGGCGGAAGTGAACCCTGAAAATTTAGCACAAAGAAGGGTAACCAGAAGTACAAGTACTCAAAAACCCCAGGACCAAGTCACCCGCACTGGCAATTTCATCCCTCAAGGCCTCATTACTCAATTCTTTCAGGCCTCAATCTGCCCATCACCCTTGGTAGAACCACCACAAGGTCCTGTGAGCAGTGCCCCACCGGGGCCCCCAAAGTTCCCCAGGCTCAAAGGGTTTCTTACTCCTGCGAGTCTGTTAACGTTGAGACAACTGGGAGCCCGGAAGCACGTTTTCAGCCTGTCGCCAGGGTGAAGAGCCCGATCAGGTTCACCGCCGACATTCACGACAGGCCCATATTGGGGGTGAATGCGGACACAGACATTGAGAGGCCAAATGAGCCTGTCGCACCCTCCTCTCCAAAGAGCACAGGCAAGGGACTGAATGCAACTGTGACATCCCGGAAACACAGAGGCCTAACTCCCAGGGAACGGAGGTACCAACAATCTCGTTTTTATTAAAATTGGAACAGTCAATCGAACGCAAACTTGAAACAACACCTATTAATCTAGGAAGAGCTAATGTCCCGCGAATTGCACAAACAGAGGGATGAAGCCCGTTGGGCTTAACTCATCACCAAGACCAAACTGACCCAATTGAAGAAGCCACTTTTAAAGATTTTAACTTGTCCGTAATAAGAGAAGTTCAGGACACAATGGCTAGGGCACTGCTCTGGCAGTCTGTGAGAAGTTGGCCTGGTATATAATGCTCACTAATTCTAGTGATCACTTTGTACCATGCCAAGCAACTCTTATGATGATTGGTTGTAATTCAACCTTGTAGACCAGTTATCCTAGTGGTAACGTGGACAAAGCAGTCTTAGGCTAAACTCTGAAAGGCATGTGAAGCCAGCTGTATTACCATACACAACCCTCTTGAATACCAAATGAAAGGGACACCACACAGATATATATTGAAAATATATATTGATTTATTAACTATAAAATCCCCTGGACTCTTTATGAGCACAGAAGCACAAGCGTTAAATCACAAGACAGTTTAAAATGCACAAAAGTTGCACAATATGGATGAGCCCTAGGGGCCACCTAAACCATATACTAAGAAAGTGGTATAAGAGATACCAATCGGAATGGGAACAGGCCTAGGGCCTTGGGAATCGCTGGAGCTATTCGAGACTAGCAGTGACTAAGTCGGGAAAGGCCCGCGGGACTCGGGTGCAGTGTTCAAAGTGCACGCACTTTCCAATGTAAAGTCTATGGTGCGTAAAAAGTACAAAGTTAGATAGTTAGGAACCTTCCGAGTGACCTAGAACGCTGGTCGATGGTGCTTGGAGCTGAAGATGCTGCAGGCGGCTCGATGTGAAGAGTTCCGGTGGATCCAAGGGTGGATCTGAAGATGTGAAGACCTGAAAGCAGAGGGGAACAATGTTCAAAGTCACTAGCCAGTGACTACCGTGGAACCAGATTGGAACCAGGCGATGTCGGGTGCAAACAGGCGTTGTTGGGTAGCTTCTCTCTGCAGCCACGTGGACACCGGGGGTCGAGGACATCCAGGAGTCGGTCACGAGCTGTCTTACGCAGGCTTCTCGCTGATGGCGGTGTCGGCAACTTGATCGGAGCAAACAGGCGTTGGCTAATGCAAGCCATGCAGGAATCGAAAGATGCTTAACACTCGGACCAGCAAGGTCAGAGCGAGTGCTCCTTTTCACAGGAGCTTGGGCAAATCTGGAGCATCCAGACCCGCTGTGTAGTTCGTCGGTTTCGTCGCCAAGATGGCCGCTGACCACGTGGCTAGTGGCCGGGATGGCGTGTCGAGTGGCACAATGCAAAAGGGCCCCACGCAGATCGTGGAGATGCTGGGGGGCTGATCTTCAGTGCAAGGGCTGCTCGGTGGTGGGGGTTCTCAATCCCCAAAGCACAACATCGAGGATGCCTCAGATGCTGCGCAGTCAGCTTTTCGAGTGTCTTCCAAGATGTCCGGTCCCACGTCACTAGGTGCCTCCACTGGTCCCTTCTTTGCAGGGACTGTGGATCGGGCTCTGAGAGGTCTGGGAGTCTGGGTATTGTCAGGCTCTGGGCTCGGGCTCCGGCGGGAGGCGGCGGCAAAGCAGATGTCGAGTTGCTGGTTGGTGCCTGTGTTCACAGGGTGGCCACTCCTAGGCCACAAGGGAGATTCTCCTCAGTCTTCTGAGCAGCAGATCGTCGAAGTCCAGTCTTCTTCTTTATTTAAAGTTGATTCAGGATGATCTGCTGTGCAATGGCACTGCTCCCACTCTTATTCCCAATCTGAGGGGTGGATCACCTACTAGGTCCCTCCTCTGGGAGGAACCAGAAAGGGGGGTGGTTACACCACCTTTCCTTTGTCCAGCTCCTCGCCAGGCCTGGGTCTGGAAAGTCCCAGGACCGGTTTGGACTGGCCTATGCACGGGGACACCTTGTGTGCCCCGGGCATGTCTGATTCTATTCAGCCCTGTCCTACCCAATACACAAAACCCTGTCTGGGGTGGTGCTCGCACCTCCCAAGGCAGAAAACCCTTTGTCCAGGCCACCATCTGCCGAGTTTCGGTCAGCAGCAGGAGGCCAGACTCGTGTCTGTGGTGGCAGCATCCATTTTGTGATGCTGAGGCTCTGGTTAACTTTAACCGGGGTTAAGGCTACACACATGTCGTGTCCCTCTAGAAGGGTGGAATGCTATCCCCGTCGACAGAACTGTCGAGGGGATAGTATTCCAATTCGTATGACACCTTACTCGACATGTTTTGATAAAGCCAAACCAAAGATAGCAATTAACCGCGAGGATTATAATGCACTTAAGAGTATATGGTATGGCAATATCCCGGAACAGCTTAGGGAGTGGTTCCCGACAGCTGCAGACAGGCTCAGCTCATGCTAGAGCACCACCTCACATATTTCCAAGCACTCTACCTCCAGGATTGATGAGGCCTTCCATAGGAGTGGCTGATAGGAACATATGTGTCCAGTTTAGGGTTAGGCACAGGCATACTGTACCTAAGTAAGAGGTGATTACACCAACTTACCCCAGCTGAGTGATCAGCTAGTTGTGTCAAATATGGAGGCCAGGCCAGGGGTGGCACAATACATGCTGCAGCCCCTGGTAGGCCTTGGAAACACCTATGCCCTGGGTACCTAGGGTACACTGTTACAGGGGCCAATAAGGTGAACCAGTTCCAATTCATAATGCACCTAAAGTGCATTGGCAGGTAATTTAGAGAGAGAACAGCAGGCTGTGGGTCTGATTAGCAGGCCCACAGCCACATTAAGTCATAAACCAGTGAAGCAAAAAGCAAAAATGTGGGGGGACCATAGGATAGCAGACCCTACTCTCCTACACAACCCCCCCCCCAAACGCAGGGACATTAGACTAACCTTGACCAGTTGTGTCTTCATGTTCTAAGTGGAAGTACCTGGAGAGACCATCTGCGTTGCCATGGTCAGTCCCTTGGCGGTGCTCCACTGTAAAGTCCATCCCCTGTAGGGAAATGGACCACCTGAGTAGTTTGGGGTTTTCACCCTTCATCTGATTAAGCCATAAGAGGGGCTTATGGTCGGTCTGAATCTTGAAGTGAGTGCCAAATAAGTATGGTCTCAACTTCTTCAGGGCCCACACCACAGCAAAGGCCTCCCTCTCAATAGCTGACCAACGTTTCTCTCTGGGGGTCAGCCTTCTGCTAATAAGAGCAATGGGCTGGTCCTGGCCATCTACATTAAGCTGTGAAAGCACTGCTCCCACTCCCAACTCAGAAGCATCTGTTTGGACAATGAACTCTCTTGAGTAGTCAGGACTCTTCAGGATAGGTGCAGAGCACATGGCCTTCTTCAGGTCATCAAATGCCTTTTGACAGTTTTCTGTCCACTGAACCTTTTTGGGCATCTTCTTAGATGTCAGATCATTAAGAGGAGTCACAATGGACCCATAGTTCTTAACAAACTTCCTGTAGTACCCAGTCAGGCCCAAGAAAGCTCTGACCTGAGTCTGGGTAGTTGGAGGGGACCAGTCCTTGATGGTCTGGATCTTACTCTCCAGTGGTTGAACTTGGCCTCCACCTACAAGGTGGCCCAGGTATACAACCTTGCTCTGCCCTATCTGGCACTTTGTTGCCTTGATAGTGAGGCCTGCCTTTTGCAGAGCCTCAAGCACTTCCTTCAGGTGGACCAGGTGATCCTCCCAGGTGGAGCTAAAGACAGCAATATCATCCAGATAAGCTGCACAAAAGTCATCCAACCCAGTGAGGACTTGATTCACCAACCTTTGGAAGGTGGCAGGTGCATTTTTCAAACCAAAAGGCATTACCACAAATTGATAATGCCCACTAGGGGTAGAAAATGCTGTCTTGGCTTTAGACTCCTCAGCTAACCTGATTTGCCAGTAGCCAGCTGTCAAGTCAAATGTGCTCAAATATTTGGCAGAAGCCAACTTGTCAATGAGCTCATCTGCCCTTGGAATAGGGTGTGCATCTGTCCTGGTGACAGCATTGAGTCCTCTGTAATCCACACAGAACCTCATCTCTCTCTTGCCATCTTTAGTGTGAGGTTTGGGGACCAGAATCACTGGGCTAGCCCAGGGGCTCTCTGAAGGCTCAATGACACCTAATTCCAGCATCTTTTGCACCTCAGTCTTTATACAGTCCCTGACGTGGTCAGGTTGCCTGTAAATCTTGCTCTTTACAGGAAGACTGTCACCAGTGTCCACCACATGGGTACACCAGTTAGTCTGACTGGGTGTCAATGAGAACATATGCCTGTATGCCTGTAGAACTTGTCTGCAGTCATGTTGCTGATGTTCAGTGAGGCTGCCACCTAAGGCCACACCATCAACTGAGCCATCCTCAGGGTTCTGAGTGAGCAGGTCTGGGAGAGGGTCACTCTCTTCCTCCTGTCCCTCATCTGTAGCCATGAGCAAGCCCATGTCTTCCCTGTTGACATATGCCTTCAATCTGTTGACATGGAGCACCCTGTGGGGGCTCCTGGGAGTTCCTAGGTCCACCAAGTAGGTGACCTCTCCCTTCTTCTCCAGAATTGTATGGGGTCCAGACCATTTGTCTTGGAGTGCTGCTGGGGCCACTGGCTCCAACACCCATACCTTCTGTCCAGGCTGAAACTCAACAAGGACAGCCTTTTGGTCATGCCAAGCTTTCTGTAATTCTTGGCTAGCCTCAAGGTTTTTGGCATGTCTGATTCTATTCAGCCCTGTCCTACCCAATACACAAAACCCTGTCTGGGGTGGTGCTCGCACCTCCCAAGGCAGAAAACCCTTTGTCCAGGCCACCATCTGCCGAGTTTCGGTCAGCAGCAGGAGGCCAGACTCGTGTCTGTGGTGGCAGCATCCATTTTGTGATGTTGAGGCTCTGGTTAACTTTCACCGGGGTTAAGGCTACACACATGCCGTGTCCCTCTAGAAGGGTGGAATGCTATCCCCGTCGACAGAACTGTCGAGGGGATAGTATTCCAATTCGTATGACACCTTACTCGACATGTTTTGATAAAGCCAAACCAAAGATAGCATTTAACCGCGAGGATTATAATGCACTTAAGAGTATATGGTATGGCAATATCCCGGAACAGCTTAGGGAGTGGTTCCCGACAGCTGCAGACAGGCTCAGCTCATGCTAGAGCACCACCTCACATATTTCCAAGCACTCTGCCTCCAGGATTGATGAGGCCTTCCATAGGAGTGGCTGATAGGAACATATGTGTCCAGTTTAGGGTTAGGCACAGGCATACTGTACCTAAGTAAGAGGTGATTACACCAATTTACCCCAGCTGAGTGATCAGCCAGTTGTGTCAAATATGGAGGCCAGGCCAGGGGTGGCACAATACATGCTGCAGCCCCTGGTAGGCCTTGGAAACACCTATGCCCTGGGTACCTAGGGTACACTGTTACAGGGGCCAATAAGGTGAACCAGTTCCAATTCGTAATGCACCTAAAGTGCATTGGCAGGTAATTTAGAGAGAGAACAGCAGGCTGTGGGTCTGATTAGCAGGCCCACAGCCACATTAAGTCATAAACCAGTGAAGCAAAAAGCAAAAATGTGGGGTGACCATAGGATAGCAGACCCTACTCTCCTACACAACCCCCCCCCCAAACGCAGGGACATTAGACTAACCTTGACCAGTTGTGTCTTCATGTTCTAATTGGAAGTACCTGGAGAGACCATCTGCGTTGCCATGGTCAGTCCCTTGGCGGTGCTCCACTGTAAAGTCCATCCCCTGTAGGGAAATGGACCACCTGAGTAGTTTGGGGTTTTCACCCATCATCTGATTAAGCCATAAGAGGGGCTTATGGTCGGTCTGAATCTTGAAGTGAGTGCCAAATAAGTATGGTCTCAACTTCTTCAGGGCCCACACCACAGCAAAGGCCTCCCTCTCAATAGCTGACCAACGTTTCTCTCTGGGGGTCAGCCTTCAGCTAATAAGAGCAATGGGCTGGTCCTGGCCATCTACATTAAGCTGTGAAAGCACTGCTCCCACTCCCAACTCAGAAGCATCTGTTTGGACAATGAACTCTCTTGAGTAGTCAGGACTCTTCAGGATAGGTGCAGAGCACATGGCCTTCTTCAGGTCATCAAATGCCTTTTGACAGTTTTCTGTCCACTGAACCTTTTTGGGCATCTTCTTAGATGTCAGATCATTAAGAGGAGTCACAATGGACCCATAGTTCTTACCAAACTTCCTGTAGTACCCAGTCAGGCCCAAGAAAGCTCTGACCTGAGTCTGAGTAGTTGGAGGGGACCAGTCCTTGATGGTCTGGATCTTACTCTCCAGTGGTTGAACTTGGCCTCCACCTACAAGGTGGCCCAGGTATACAACCTTGCTCTGCCCTATCTGGCACTTTGTTGCCTTGATAGTGAGGCCTGCCTTTTGCAGAGCCTCAAGCACTTCCTTCAGGTGGACCAGGTGATCCTCCCAGGTGGAGCTAAAGACAGCAATATCATCCAGATAAGCTGCACAAAAGTCATCCAACCCAGTGAGGACTTGATTCACCAACCTTTGGAAGGTGGCAGGTGCATTTTTCAAACCAAAAGGCATTACCACAAATTGATAATGCCCACTAGGGGTAGAAAATGCTCTCTTGGCTTTAGACTCCTCAGCTAACCTGATTTGCCAGTAGCCAGCTGTCAAGTCAAATGTGCTCAAATATTTGGCAGAAGCCAACTTGTCAATGAGCTCATCTGCCCTTGGAATAGGGTGTGCATCTGTCCTGGTGACAGCATTGAGTCCTCTGTAATCCACACAGAACCTCATCTCTCTCTTGCCATCTTTGGTGTGAGGTTTGGGGACCAGAATCACTGGGCTAGCCCAGGGGCTCTCTGAAGGCTCAATGACACCTAATTCCAGCATCTTTTGCACCTCAGTCTTTATACAGTCCCTGACGTGGTCAGGTTGCCTGTAAATCTTGCTCTTTACAGGAAGACTGTCACCAGTGTCCACCACATGGGTACACCAGTTAGTCTGACTGGGTGTCAATGAGAACATATGCCTGTATGCCTGTAGAACTTGTCTGCAGTCATGTTGCTGATGTTCAGTGAGGCTGCCACCTAAGGCCACACCATCAACTGAGCCATCCTCAGGGTTCTGAGTGAGCAGGTCTGGGAGAGGGTCACTCTCTTCCTCCTGTCCCTCATCTGTAGCCATGAGCAAGCCCATGTCTTCCCTGTTGACATATGCCTTCAATCTGTTGACATGGAGCACCCTGTGGGGGCTCCTGGGAGTTCCTAGGTCCACCAAGTAGGTGACCTCTCCCTTCTTCTCCAGAATTGTATGGGGTCCAGACCATTTGTCTTGGAGTGCTGCTGGGGCCACTGGCTCCAACACCCATACTTCTGTCCAGGCTGAAACTCAACAAGGACAGCCTTTTGGTCATGCCAAGCTTTCTGTAATTCTTGGCTAGCCTCAAGGTTTTTGGCATGTCTGATTCTATTCAGCCCTGTCCTACCCAATACACAAAACCCTGTCTGGGGTGGTGCTCGCACCTCCCAAGGCAGAAAACCCTTTGTCCAGGCCACCATCTGCCGAGTTTCGGTCAGCAGCAGGAGGCCAGACTCGTGTCTGTGGTGGCAGCATCCATTTTGTGATGCTGAGGCTCTGGTTAACTTTAACCGGGGTTAAGGCTACACACATGTCGTGTCCCTCTAGAAGGGTGGAATGCTATCCCCGTCGACAGAACTGTCGAGGGGATAGTATTCCAATTCGTATGACACCTTACTCGACATGTTTTGATAAAGCCAAACCAAAGATAGCATTTAACCGCAAGGATTAAAATGCACTTAAGAATATATGGTATGGCAATATCCCGGAACAGCTTAGGGAGTGGTTCCCGACAGCTGCAGACAGGATCAGCTCATGCTAGAGCACCACCTCACATATTTCCAAGCACTCTGCCTCCAGGATTGATGAGGCCTTCCATAGGAGTGGCTGATAGGAACATATGTGTCCAGTTTAGGGTTAGGCACAGGCATACTGTACCTAAGTAAGAGGTGATTACACCAACTTACCCCAGCCGAGTGATCAGCCAGTTGTGTCAAATATGGAGGCCAGGCCAGGGGTGGCACAATACATGCTGCAGCACCTGGTAGGCCTTGGAAACACCTATGCCCTGGGTACCAAGGGTACACTGTTACAGGGGCCAATAAGGTGAACCAGTTCCAATTCGTAATGCACCTAAAGTGCATTGGCAGGTAATTTAGAGAGAGAACAGCAGGCTGTGGGTCTGATTAGCAGGCCCACAGCCACATTAAGTCATAAACCAGTGAAGCAAAAAGCAAAAATGTGGGGTGACCATAGGATAGCAGACCCTACTCTCCTACACAACCCCCCCCAAACGCAGGGACATTAGACTAACCTTGGCCAGTTGTGTCTTCATGTTCTAAGTGGAAGTACCTGGAGAGACCATCTGCGTTGCCATGGTCAGTCCCTTGGCGGTGCTCCACTGTAAAGTCCATCCCCTGGAGGGAAATGGACCACCTGAGTAGTTTGGGGGTTTCACCCTTCATCTGATTAAGCCATAAGAGGGGCTTATGGTCGGTCTGAATCTTGAAGTGAGTGCCAAATAAGTATGGTCTCAACTTCTTCAGGGCCCACACCACAGCAAAGGCCTCCCTCTCAATAGCTGACCAACGTTTCTCTCTGGGGGTCAGCCTTCTGGTAATAAGAGCAATGGGCTGGTCCTGGCCATCTACATTAAGCTGTGAAAGCACTGCTCCCACTCCCAACTCAGAAGCATCTGTTTGGACAATGAACTCTCTTGAGTAGTCAGGACTCTTCAGGATAGGTGCAGAGCATATGGCCTTCTTCAGGTCATCAAATGCCTTTTGACAGTTTTCTGTCCACTGAACCTTTTTGGGCATCTTCTTAGATGTCAGATCATTAAGAGGAGTCACAATGGACCCATAGTTCTTAACAAACTTCCTGTAGTACCCAGTCAGGCCCAAGAAAGCTCTGACCTGAGTCTGGGTAGTTGGAGGGGACCAGTCCTTGATGGTCTGGATCTTACTCTCCAGTGGTTGAACTTGGCCTCCACCTACAAGGTGGCCCAGGTATACAACCTTGCTCTGCCCTATCTGGCACTTTGTTGCCTTGATAGTGAGGCCTGCCTTTTGCAGAGCCTCAAGCACTTCCTTCAGGTGGACCAGGTGATCCTCCCAGGTGGAGCTAAAGACAGCAATATCATCCAGATAAGCTGCACAAAAGTCATCCAACCCAGTGAGGACTTGATTCACAAACCTTTGGAAGGTGGCAGGTGCATTTTTCAAACCAAAAGGCATTACCACAAATTGATAATGCCCACTAGGGGTAGAAAATGCTGTCTTGGCTTTAGACTCCTCAGCTAACCTGATTTGCCAGTAGCCAGCTGTCAAGTCAAATGTGCTCAAATATTTGGCAGAAGCCAACTTGTCAATGAGCTCATCTGCCCTTGGAATAGGGTGTGCATCTGTCCTGGTGACAGCATTGAGTCCTCTGTAATCCACACAGAACCTCATCTCTCTCTTGCCATCTTTGGTGTGAGGTTTGGGGACCAGAATCACTGGGCTAGCCCAGGGGCTCTCTGAAGGCTCAATGACACCTAATTCCAGCATCTTTTGCACCTCAGTCTTTATACAGTCCCTGACGTGGTCAGGTTGCCTGTAAATCTTGCTCTTTACAGGAAGACTGTCACCAGTGTCCACCACATGGGTACACCAGTTAGTCTGACTGGGTGTCAATGAGAACATATGCCTGTATGCCTGTAGAACTTGTCTGCAGTCATGTTGCTGATGTTCAGTGAGGCTGCCACCTAAGGCCACACCATCAACTGAGCCATCCTCAGGGTTCTGAGTGAGCAGGTCTGGGAGAGGGTCACTCTCTTCCTCCTGTCCCTCATCTGTAGCCATGAGCAAGCCCATGTCTTCCCTGTTGACATATGCCTTCAATCTGTTGACATGGAGCACCCTGTGGGGGCTCCTGTGAGTTCCTAGGTCCACCAAGTAGGTGACCTCTCCCTTCTTCTCCAGAATTGTATGGGGTCCAGACCATTTGTCTTGGAGTGCTGCTGGGGCCACTGGCTCCAACACCCATACCTTCTGTCCAGGCTGAAACTCAACAAGGACAGCCTTTTGGTCATGCCAAGCTTTCTGTAATTCTTGGCTAGCCTCAAGGTTTTTGGCATGTCTGATTCTATTCAGCCCTGTCCTACCCAATACACAAAACCCTGTCTGGGGTGGTGCTCGCACCTCCCAAGGCAGAAAACCCTTTGTCCAGGCCACCATCTGCCGAGTTTCGGTCAGCAGCAGGAGGCCAGACTCGTGTCTGTGGTGGCAGCATCCATTTTGTGATGCTGAGGCTCTGGTTAACTTTAACCGGGGTTAAGGCTACACACATGTCGTGTCCCTCTAGAAGGGTGGAATGCTATCCCCGTCGACAGAACTGTCGAGGGGATAGTATTCCAATTCGTATGACACCTTACTCGACATGTTTTGATAAAGCCAAACCAAAGATAGCATTTAACCGCGAGGATTATAATGCACTTAAGAGTATATGGTATGGCAATATCCCGGAACAGCTTAGGGAGTGGTTCCCGACAGCTGCAGACAGGCTCAGCTCATGCTAGAGCACCACCTCACATATTTCCAAGCACTCTGCCTCCAGGATTGATGAGGCCTTCCATAGGAGTGGCTGATAGGAACATATGTGTCCAGTTTAGGGTTAGGCACAGGCATACTGTACCTAAGTAAGAGGTGATTACACCAACTTACCCCAGCTGAGTGATCAGCCAGTTGTGTCAAATATGGAGGCCAGGCCAGGGGTGGCACAATACATGCTGCAGCCCCTGGTAGGCCTTGGAAACACCTATGCCCTGGGTACCTAGGGTACACTGTTACAGGGGCCAATAAGGTGAACCAGTTCCAATTCGTAATGCACCTAAAGTGCATTGGCAGGTAATTTAGAGAGAGAACAGCAGGCTGTGGGTCTGATTGGCAGGCCCACAGCCACATTAAGTCATAAACCAGTGAAGCAAAAAGCAAAAATGTGGGGTGACCATAGGATAGCAGACCCTACTCTCCTACACAACCTCCCCCAAACGCAGGGACATTAGACTAACCTTGACCAGTTGTGTCTTCATGTTCTAAGTGGAAGTACCTGGAGAGACCATCTGCGTTGCCATGGTCAGTCCCTTGGCGGTGCTCCACTGTAAAGTCCATCCCCTGTAGGGAAATGGACCACCTGAGTAGTTTGGGGTTTTCACCCTTCATCTGATTAAGCCATAAGAGGGGCTTATGGTCGGTCTGAATCTTGAAGTGAGTGCCAAATAAGTATGGTCTCAACTTCTTCAGGGCCCACACCACAGCAAAGGCCTCCCTCTCAATAGCTGACCAACGTTTCTCTCTGGGGGTCAGCCTTCTGCTAATAAGAGCAATGGGCTGGTCCTGGCCATCTACATTAAGCTGTGAAAGCACTGCTCCCACTCCCAACTCAGAAGCATCTGTTTGGACAATGAACTCTCTTGAGTAGTCAGGACTCTTCAGGATAGGTGTAGAGCACATGGCCTTCTTCAGGTCATCAAATGCCTTTTGACAGTTTTCTGTCCACTGAACCTTTTTGGGCATCTTCTTAGATGGCAGATCATTAAGAGGAGTCACAATGGACCCATAGTTCTTAACAAACTTCCTGTAGTACCCAGTCAGGCCCAAGAAAGCTCTGACCTGAGTCTGGGTAGTTGGAGGGGACCAGTCCTTGATGGTCTGGATCTTACTCTCCAGTGGTTGAACTTGGCCTCCACCTACAAGGTGGCCCAGGTATACAACCTTGCTCTGCCCTATCTGGCACTTTGTTGCCTTGATAGTGAGGCCTGCCTTTTGCAGAGCCTCAAGCACTTCCTTCAGGTGGACCAGGTGATCCTCCCAGGTGGAGCTAAAGACAGCAATATCATCCAGATAAGCTGCACAAAAGTCATCCAACCCAGTGAGGACTTGATTCACCAACCTTTGGAAGGTGGCAGGTGCATTTTTCAAACCAAAAGGCATTACCACAAATTGATAATGCCCACTAGGGGTAGAACATGCTGTCTTGGCTTTAGACTCCTCAGCTAACCTGATTTGCCAGTAGCCAGCTGTCAAGTCAAATGTGCTCAAATATTTGGCAGAAGCCAACTTGTCAATGAGCTCATCTGCCCTTGGAATAGGGTGTGCATCTGTCCTGGTGACAGCATTGAGTCCTCTGTAATCCACACAGAACCTCATCTCTCTCTTGCCATCTTTGGTGTGAGGTTTGGGGACCAGAATCACTGGGCTAGCCCAGGGGCTCTCTGAAGGCTCAATGACACCTAATTCCAGCATCTTTTGCACCTCAGTCTTTATACAGTCCCTGACGTGGTCAGGTTGCCTGTAAATCTTGCTCTTTACAGGAAGACTGTCACCAGTGTCCACCACATGGGTACACCAGTTAGTCTGACTGGGTGTCAATGAGAACATATGCCTGTATGCCTGTAGAACTTGTCTGCAGTCATGCTGCTGATGTTCAGTGAGGCTGCCACCTAAGGCCACACCATCAACTGAGCCATCCTCAGGGTTCTGAGTGAGCAGGTCTGGGAGAGGGTCACTCTCTTCCTCCTGTCCCTCATCTGTAGCCATGAGCAAGCCCATGTCTTCCCTGTTGACATATGCCTTCAATCTGTTGACATGGAGCACCCTGTGGGGGCTCCTGGGAGTTCCTAGGTCCACCAAGTAGGTGACCTCTCCCTTCTTCTCCAGAATTGTATGGGGTCCAGACCATTTGTCTTGGAGTGCTGCTGGGGCCACTGGCTCCAACACCCATACCTTCTGTCCAGGCTGAAACTCAACAAGGACAGCCTTTTGGTCATGCCAAGCTTTCTGTAATTCTTGGCTAGCCTCAAGGTTTTTGGATGCCTTTTCTATGTACTCTGCCATCCTGGAGCGGAGACCAAGTACATAGTCCACTATGTCTTGCTTAGGCTTTTTGAGAGGTAACTCCCATCCTTCCTTCACCAAACACAGGGGTCCTCTTACAGGGTGCCCAAACAACAATTCAAAGGGGCTGAAGCCAACCCCCTTTTGAGGGACTTCTCTGTAAGCAAACAAAAGGCAGGGCAGTAGGATGTCCCATCTTCGCCTGAGCTTTTCAGGTAATCCTTTAATCATGCCCTTTAGGGTCTTGTTAAATCTCTCAACAAGCCCATTACATTGTGGATGATAAGGAGTGGTGAACTTGTAGTTGACACCACATTCCTTCCACATAGCTGTCAAATATCCTGACATGAAGTTGGCATCTCTATCAGATATTACCTCCTTAGGAAACCCCACTCTGGAGAAAACTCCAAGTAAGGCCCTGGCCACAACAGGAGCTGTTGTGGTCCTAAGCGGAATTGCCTCTGGGTACCTGGTGGCATGATCCACTACCACCAGTATGAATCTGTGCCCAGATGCTGTAGGGGGATCCATTGGACCTACAATATCAATCCCCGCTCTTTCAAAGGGAACCCCCACCACAGGTAGTGGTATTAGGGGGGCCTTTGTTGTTCCACCTGCTTTACCACTGGCTTGGCAGGTTTCACAGGAGCGACAAAACTCCTTGGTGTCTTCAGACATGTGGGGCCAGTGAAAGTGAGGGACAAGCCTGTCCCAGGTCTTATTCTGGCCTAAGTGTCCTGCTAGAGGAATATCATGGGCTAAGGTGAGAAGGAAACCCCTAAATTGCAGAGGTATAACCAACCTCCTGGTGGCACCAGGCTTGGGGTCTCTACCCTCTGTGTAAAGGAGTCCTTCATCCCAATAAACTTTATGGGCACCTTGAGCATTCCCAGCAGCAGCCTGCTGTCTGAGGGGTTCAAGAGAAGGACAGGTTAACTGAGCCTGCCCCAAGTCTGCCCTAGAAGGTCCCCCTGTCCCCAGAAACTCAACCTGATCAGGTTCAAGTTCTTCAGAGACAGTTCCTTCAGGGGTCTCAAGACCAGCTTCCTGTGAAGCTTGATCCTCACTTGCAGGCAGTTGGGAAGGCACGGCCTTAACCCTCCTGTTCTTCTTCTTGGAAGGTGCTTGGTCCATTGTTCCAGGATCCAAGACCTGAGGTTCAGAGAGGCACTTTTTGGCCTGTGACCTGGTCACAGCAAGGACATGTGATGATATCCCTAACATCTCTGCATGAGTCCTGTACTCAACTTCTGACCATAGAGAGTTCTCCAGGTCATTGCCCAACAAACATTCTACTGGGAGATCAGCACTAACCACAACTCTTTTTAGGCCAGTTACCCCTCCCCAGGAAAAGTTAACAAGTGCCACACTATGTGTAGTAGTGACATTGCTGGCATTGGTCACCAGGTAATTATCACCTGGCATGTATTGTCCAGGGTCCACAAAGTTAGGTGTCACCATAGTGACACTGGCACATGTGTCCCTGTAAGCTTGAGCCACTTTGTTATTAATCAAAGGCGTCTGTCTGTATTTGCCCAGGTTACTGGGACTTATGTCAGGGGTCAAATCTATGTCCCCTTCACAAATCAGAACAGCCTGTGTAAGGGTTCTGACTAGGTCAGAATCTCCTTCAGTTCCCAAGGTGATACCCACTACCCCCTTGGTTTGTGGACCAGCACTGCTAGCTGTACTAGTGGGTGCAATTGCCTTAGGGGCTGCAGTGCTGGGGGCTCCACCCTTTTTACACTCACTTGTCCAGTGAGAGGTGTTTTTACAAGTTTTACACCAGGGTTTCTTCTGACCTTCTTTCTTCTTCTTCTTGGAAGTTTGGGACCCACTCTCTGTATCATTTTGGGGCCCTGTTGAAGACTTCTGGTCTTTAGCTTTCTGCTCCCCACCCTTCTGTTCTGTTTTCTTCTGGTCACCACCCTGGTTCTGGTTCTGGTTCTTTTGCTTAACTCTGGTTCTTACCCATTTATCTGCCCTCTTTCCCAATTCTTGGGGAGAGGTCAAATCTGAATCAACCAAATGTTGATGCAACTGCTGGTTCTGACAATTATTTAAAATGTGTTCTCTCATCAGCAAATTATACAATCCTTCATAGTCTGTAACCTTGCTTCCCAGCAACCATCCCTCCAGAGCCTTAGTGGCACACTCAACCAATTCAGACCAGTCCTGAGTCTGTGTCTTCTGGGTATCTCTGAACATTAACCTGTACTGTTCAGTGGTTAAGCCTAACCCATCAATCAGAGCACTCTTCAGGACCAGGTAGTTTCTAGAATCCCCATCACTAACTGTGAGGAGTCTGTCTCGGCCTCTACCTTCAAAGGAGAGCCACAAGATTGCTGCCCACTGCTCCTGAGGGATCTGCTGTACTCTGCAGGCTCTCTCCATTGCAGTTATCTATTTATGGATGTCATCCCCAGCTTTGTAGGGGGGCACAATCTTACTCAGGTTTCTATTATCAAAAGACCTGTCTTTATCCTTGTGGATATTGCTGCCACCAGTGGGTTCTATTACCCCACTCTCTCTAGGCTGTCTTGCTCTAGCAAGTCTCTCTTGGGCCAGGGCAACTTCTAATTCTCGCTTCTGGATCCTAAGCTCAGCCTCTCTCATTTTGGCCTCATGTTCCCTTCTCTGAGGGCTAGCCAGCTCCCTTCTGGAGTGGCCATGAGAACCTCTAGAAGCATGGGAGTTGTTAGAGTCACCTGAGTGAGTCCTTCTCCTCCTAGGCTTCTGGTTAAGTCCACCTGGGGGTCTGAATGGGTTGTTACCTGATTCAGTCCCAAATAGGCTTAAGTTAGCCTGGTTCAGTCTACTGACCAGCACCTGACTATTTCTGTCATCATCTGACTCACTGCTTCCCCCCTCTGTCTCTTCTTCCTCTTCCTCTTCCTCCTTATCTACCTGAGGAGCTCCCGTGATGGGGGCTTCCTCATCTACCAGGATGATAGGGACAGGGGTGTCTACAGTGTCATCCTCTGAAGGATGGCCTCCTTCAGCATTCCCTGTGGGATCTGCCTTAGAGGGCTTTAGAGTCTCAGACTGGTCTAAGAGCTCTCTTAGGTGGTCTGTAGTAGGGGAAGGCCCTGTCTTCAGACCCCTTAAGACACAAAGCTGTCTTAATTCCTTAAAGGAAAAAATAGCAAATTTGGATGGTGCCCTTGGATGGTCACTCTCAACAGGGATGTTCCCAGTGGAACCCTCTGCTCCAGACATTGCTCTAGTTTGGGTGGATGTGTTGCAATCTACCTACACTGGTGTTTACCTACTAAACCTATCTAGTAGTTGTAGCTAGGGTGTGCTACTCCCTTTGCTCTACAACAACTAAGTTCAGTAGAACTTAAGTATACTAGTCTTGTTTTATATGTACCTAGCAGGTACCTGTATGATCTTTCAAATGATAATCTCAAAGATTGCAATGGTAAAACAACAGCAAGCTCAGATCCCAATCCGCTGCTCACCAATGTGAGAAGTTGGCCTGGTATATAATGCTCACTAATTCTAGTGATCACTTTGTACCATGCCAAGCAACCCTTATGATGATTGGTTGTAATTCAACCTTGTAGACCAGTTATCCTAGTGGTAACGTGGACAAAGCAGTCTTAGGCTAAACTCTGAAAGGCATGTGAAGCCAACTGTATTACCATACACAACCCCCTTGAATACCAAATGAAAGGGACACCACACAGATATATATTGAAAATATATATTGATTTATTAACTATAAAATCCCCTGGACTCTTTATGAGCACAGAAGCACAAGCGTTAAATCACAAGACAGTTTAAAATACTCAAAAGTTGCACAATATGGATGAGCCCTAGGGGCCACCTAAACCATATACTAAGAAAGTGGTATAAGAGATACCAATTGGAATGGGAACAGGCCTAGGGCTTTGGGAATCGCTGGAGCTATTCGAGACTAGCAGTGACTAAGTCGGGAAAGGCCCGCGGGACTCGGGTGCAGTGTTCAAAGTGCACGCACTTTCCAATGTAAAGTCTATGGTGCGTAAAAAGTACAAAGTTAGATAGTTAGAACCTTCCGAGTGACCTAGAACGCTGAAACTTAAGACACAGGCCCTTGAGATGTGTACCAGTGTAGGAACACCGGCGGAGCTGAGTTACCTCACCCACTGGAAGCGGGTGCACAGGGTCGAAGTAGTGTCGGGTTTCGTCACGCTGGTCGATGGTGCTTGGAGCTGAAGATGCTGCAGGCGGCTCGATGTGAAGAGTTCCGGTGGATCCAAGGGTGGATCTGAAGATGTGAAGACCTGAAAGCAGAGGGGACAATGTTCAAAGTCACTAGCCAGTGACTACCGTGGAACCAGATTGGAACCAGGCGATGTCGGGTGCAAACAGGCGTTGTCAGGTAGCTTCTCTCTGCAGCCACGTGGACACCGGGGGTCAAGGACGTCCAGGAGTCGGTCACAAGCTGTCCCACGCAGGCTTCTCGCTGATGCCGGTGTCGGCAACTTGATCGAAGCAAACAGGCCTTGGCTAATGCAAGCCACAGAGGAATCAAAAGATGCTTAACACTCAGACCAGCAAGGTCAGAGCGAGTGCTCCTTTTCACAGGAGCTTGGGCAAGTCTGGGGCACCCAGACCCGCTGTGTAGTTTGTCGGTTTCGTCGCCAAGATGGCCGCTGACCACGTGGCTAGTGGCCGGGATGGCGCGTCGAGTGGCACAATGCAAAAGGGCCCCACGCAGATCGTGGAGATGCTGGGGGGCTGATCTTCGGTGCAAGGGCTGCTCGGTGGTGGGGCTTCTCAATCCCCAAAGCACATTGTCGAGGATGCCTCAGAAGCTGCGCAGTCAGCTTTTTGAGTGTCTTCCAAGATGTCCGGTCCCACGTCACTCGGTGCCTCCACGGGTCCCTTCTTTGCAGGGACTGTGGATCGGGCTCTGAGAGGTCTGGGAGTCTGGGTCTTGTCGGGCTCTGGGCTCGGGCTTTGGCGGGAGGCGGCGGCAAAGCAGACGTTGAGTTGCTGGTTGGTGCCTGTGTTCACAGGGTGGCCACTCCTAGGCCACAAGGGAGATTCTCTTCAGTCTTCTGAGCAGCAGAATGTCGAAGTCCAGTCTTCTTCTTTATTTAAAGTTGATTCAGGATGATCTGCTGTGCAATGGCACTGCTCCCACTCTTATTCCCAATCTGAGGGGTGGATCACCTACTAGGTCCCTCCTCTGGGAGGAACCAGGAAGGGGGGCGGTTACACCCCCTTTCCTTTGTCCAGCTCCTCGCCAGGCCTGGGTCTGGAAAGTCCCAGGACCGGTTTGGACTGGCCTATGCACGGGGACACCTTGTGTGCCCCGGGCATGTCTGATTCTATTCAGCCCTGTCCTACCCAATACACAAAACCCTGTCTGGGGTGGTGCTCGCACCTCCCAAGGCAGAAAACCCTTTGTCCAGGCCACCATCTGCCGAGTTTCGGTCAGCAGCAGGAGGCCAGACTCGTGTCTGTGGTGGCAGCATCCATTTTGTGATGCTGAGGCTCTGGTTAACTTTAACCGGGGTTAAGGCTACACACATGTCGTGTCCCTCTAGAAGGGAGGAATGCTATCCCCGTCGACAGAACTGTCGAGGGGATAGTATTCCAATTCGTATGACACCTTACTCGACATGTTTTGATAAAGCCAAACCAAAGATAGCATTTAACCGCGAGGATTATAATGCACTTAAGAGTATATGGTATGGCAATATCCCGGAACAGCTTAGGGAGTGGTTCCCAACAGCTGCAGACAGGCTCAGCTCATGCTAGAGCACCACCTCACATATTTCCAAGCACTCTGCCTCCAGGATTGATGAGGCCTTCCATAGGAGTGGCTGATAGGAACATATGTGTCCAGTTTAGGGTTAGGCACAGGCATACTGTACCTAAGTAAGAGGTGATTACACCAACTTACCCCAGCTGAGTGATCAGCCAGTTGTGTCAAATATGGAGGCCAGGCCAGGGGTGGCACAATACATGCTGCAGCCCCTGGTAGGCCTTGGAAACACCTATGCCCTGGGTACCTAGGGTACACTGTTACAGGGGCCAATAAGGTGAATCAGTTCCAATTCGTAATGCACCTAAAGTGCATTGGCAGTAATTTAGAGAGAGAACAGCAGGCTGTGGGTCTGATTAGCAGGCCCACAGCCACATTAAGTCATAAACCAGTGAAGCAAAAAGCAAAAATTTGGGGTGACCATAGGATAGCAGACCCTACTCTCCTACACAGTCCACAAAGATGGAAGTACAAATTGATCTTTTGCAGTCGATAGCCCAGCACCTGGGCTGTCGATAGCCCAGCGTCGTATAGGGCTGGAAGCCCTATACGACGCTTAAAACGCTCACGCTGCCAGTATTAATTCCTGTGCTGCCATAATCGATAAATGGGCACGCCTACCAGAAGTTCTAAAAGAGATGCTTGCACTAGCCAAGGGTCTGGGCGAGACGACCATGCAAGAACAAGCCGCACAAAAGCTACCAGTATTTACGACAGAGCACGCTGAAAAGACAACTTATAGCACGTCGGCCAACAGTGCCCCAAAGAAACCTTCAGAAGGGCCCTGTAATAATTACACTTTGGCTGTACAAGGGAATGGTGACCCCGAGGTCTCGGATCTTGATACCGCAAGTGACGACCTGTCTGTCATTACCCTTCTGGTGGAGAAGGCCGAAGGAGCATCGGCAAGCGCTAAAGCTAAGTTGTCAAGGAGAGCTAAAAAAAGACTTAAAAAACAACTAAAGAAATCCTAAGCCAGAAGTAGAAACATACCACCGGCGTCATCAACCTTGAGTGCCACTGAAACTAAAAGCACCCCCAAACCACTCTTTCCCATTTTTATACCTAAACAGGCATCTAAGATCGGCAAGTCTTATGACGCATCCCTCATTTCTGGCGAGGCCCAAAGACAACAAATACCTTTTACGGAGGGTCAAACCAACGAGGATTCTCAACAGAGGCCTTCACAGGGGACAGTTGCAGCACCATCAGGTGCCCCCGGCCATTTTGGCTGGGTTCCTCAATACGAGGCTGAAATAAATCCTAAACTAAACCAGGGCGCCCAGCCAGATCTGCCAAGAGTGGCAAGTCTACCATTTGAGGGGCCAGGAAAGCAGAAGCCAGGCGACACAATCAAAAATCACCCAAATCGACACCAGACCAGGGGGAGTGGCAAGGATTGACGCTAGCATGGTACCTAATGGGCAGCACCCAGAAACCACTCATAAAAACCCTCCAAAATTAAGCAACCAGAGGCCAAAGCTCCCGGGAGAAGGGGCGAGCTGGTGCTCCATCGCACTTAAAAATAATTAATTACCTACGCGCTGCAGCTAACACCAAGGTATATAGCTAAAGGCTCATTTGACACCTTGAACAGGTCCAATATTGTCCTCCTCTTTGGCCACATTGATTCGCTGGCACAAATTACATCAGAAAATATTGAATGGGTAAAATTCAAGAGACTGGAGACAGACACCCACAACGACTCTACCATAATCGGATTTGTGACCCAGCAAGCTCAACAGGCCGTCTTTAAGGAAGCAACACTATTCGCTGAATGGGGCATCGAAGTTGCCACCCCAAGAGCACTGAAATATCCACACATCCTGATGCCTCACTATGACATACATGAACCTACATCTGTTCTCAAAGGTACAAGGTCCACCCGCCCAGATGGGGGTACAAAGTCAGGGCGGGCAAGAACCCCGCTAAAAATCAAAATCCAGCAAAATGACAGGTAACGGAGTGTGCAGCGGCCTCAGCAGGTATTAGATCATCCAGAGGTCACATGGAGAGAGGGTTCCTATCCTAACTAACAGCAATGTAAACAATGCCCGTGCAAACCCGCTCAGGGGACTAGTTGATAAGTTAACCATTATTTCATGGAATATCGCCAGGCTGAGTAACATTTTTAGGGACACTACTACTAAGTATGGGCGAATTTTGCGAATCTGGCGTTCGCAAATTTGCGAACACGCAATCCGCAAAATCCGCGAATTCTCGCGAATTCGCGGATTTTTTTTTTTGTGTTCGCAAGGGTTTCTGCCAGTTCGCGAGGGTTTGGTACCAGTTCGCAATTGCGAACTTACTTGTCGGCTCACAACGGTCGCGACTATGTTGTTTCTACGTCTGTTCATCATCACAGGTTCCCAGCACTCTCTGTTTCACCACTGCCACCCTCTGTTTCACCCATGCCACCCTCTGTTACATCAATGCCACCCCCTGGTTCATCATCACTGTAGATTATGGGGGGGAAAAGCAAGCACACCTGCCCTGCTTCAACTGACATGAATTAATTTGGGGTTAGTTTATTAATGTGTCACTGTTTTAAAATTCCAGGTCTGGCACATGCTTCCTTATCAGTAATTTGCTTTCTGTTGCAGTGCAATTTTTTTTCCAGGACCTTTGTGGCCTACTTGTAGCTATTCTATGAGCCTGCTGTGAGGGTCAGAGCAGGGTCATACAATTGTTGCAACTAGCAACTGAACTCTGGAGGGGCCCCAGTCAGGAAGCACTACAGGGAATGGTTACTAATGACGAGTTTGAACTCTTGCACCTGCTGAGTGCTTTCAGTTTTGCAAAACTCGTTTTTCTGCAATTTCGCGGGATTCGCGGGGCGCGAACTTGCGCGAGATCGAATTCGGAAACCGCGAATTCGTGCGAATATGTGATTTGTTTTTTTGCGGCGTGTTAGTTCGCAAGGTTTTGTGCGTTTTAGCGAGCCGTTTGTAGCGCGAAGAGCTAAGTTACCCTCGCGGTCATTCAAGGGCGCGGCCATCTTGTTTGCATGACGTATTTCTGTTTCCGGGCGCGAAGTGTAATCTCGCAAAGTGTGCGGCTCGCTAGTACAATTTCGTGGGTGTTCGCGAGGAAAATCTCGCGCGAACTTACCCGCGCGGTCGTGAACGGGCGCGGCCATCTTGTTTCTCATTCATTGCTATGGTTCTGGGCATGCTTTTGGTATCCTCTCTGTATCTCTGCCATCCTTTGCTTGTTTGAAGTTTTTTTAATCTATTTTACTTATTATCTATCTCTCTATTTTTCTTGCTCTCTATTTTTGTGTTTTCTGCTGCTTTTGGTTAATTTTAAACTACTTTTTTCAACTCTTTACTTTTCTTCTCTTCCCTATTCTATTTTCTTTATTATTTAGCTTCCTTTCTGCCCAGACCATGGTGAAGGGAGCCGGGAAGCATCCCGAGAAGGGGAAGGGTCCTGCACCCTGTGCCCGGCTCCCATGCGGGCGTTTGAGGGGGGAGCAGGTCGTACCCCGGGAGATCTTCAGCCCGGAGGAGGTGGCCGCACTAATTTTTTATGTTCAGCGCCGCCTCCCCAGGACCATCATGGCAGGCGGCAGGATCGGTAGCGGGTACGGGATGCGGGAGCGCCGGAAGCGGTGGGAGAAGGTGTGCCGGGCCATGTACCACCACTCTCGGGTCCGGCGCACCTACAACCAGGCCACCCACTGCTGGACGGATGTCCTGAACCGTGAACGCGATCTGCTCGACCTGCTTGGCCTTGAGATCCCCGGGCTTAGTGAGTAGTAGTAGCTATTTCTTTACTACTCTGTTTTCTCCTGCTCTGTGTGTTATTATATTGCAAATTTTTGGTTTTTACCAAGAGCAATAATGCTGCTCATTACATTGTAGGTAAATTATATTTCAAAATCTTCTGTGCATTTCAGGTGCACTGCTCTCATTCTCAGTAGTGTTGCTACTATGCCTATTTGTTTTCGATGTTGTGTTAATTTCATTGGCCTGTGAAATTATGTATGAGTGTAGTTTAAAGAACTGCGTAATGCTAGACACTAAGGTTCAGATTCTTAATTACCGGCGCATCCCTGCAAAGTAGCAGGGATGCGCCAGTAATTGTGCGACACGCCAATGCGGTGCACCATGGGCCCAAAACGTCACCAAAGCATTACGCATCTGTGGCGTAAAGGCGGCGCATTGCTGGAGTTGCGTCGCAACGATGGCGCAGCTCCATCAATGCTCTGGGGTGCCCTATCTCCCCAATGCTGCGTCAAGCCGTAACTGTGCTTCAAGCAGGCGCAGGGTTTGAGTCACGTATCATTGTCCTTAAAGTGACTGATTGAAATCTTTTAGATTTCGCTCAGCCACTTTTACGATGCGTTCCTGCGCAGGAACGCCCTCCCTTGCGCCGGAACGCCCCCTGATGGCGCAGGGCTTTACAACGTGATGCATCTCCCATATGCGTCACGTTGTTAATATACGCCGCACCATTGGGCCTCTTTTGTTCTGCCGCTGCGTCACAAAAGTCACGCAACAATGGAGCAAAAGAGCCGCAAGGGGCTTCTAAATCAGCCCCTATAGACTCAAGTCCAGTCCTTCCTTTGTACACATGGCGATAAGAAGAAATAGTGGTGGTGGATTGATAGTTTGAGTATTTTAATGACTGGTTAATGTAGTAGGAAACTTTAGTGTTGTCGCTGATCTGCAATCACGATGGACTTTGTCTGTCACTTCGCGTGCTGCGGACTGCTGCCTGCCAATCCTAGGCAAACCTTTTTAGTACTTTGTTTAGTGAGTTACATAAGAAGTTTCCTATTCGACGGTCCGCAAATTAAACAATACTAATAACGTAGTAGACCACATGAGATCGGTCAATATAGCCCGTGGAATAGTTGTCTATTTGCTATTTTGCCAAAATATTTTGTTATTGTTCTTTTGAAATGTTTGATTTGGTTGACAAATATCATCCATGTTTTCTGGTCTTTCTTTCTTTCATGTTGTACATCAGCTCCCCCCAGGGGCAAGAGGACACAGGAGGAGGAAGAGGGTGCTGTTCAGGATGCAGGCCAGGATCGGCAGACGAGGGCTCCTTTGCTGGCCCCAGTAAGTTTTAATTTTAATATAGAGTACTTATTTTTTCCTAGCGTTCCTCATTCGATTTTTTCTAAATTGTCTTTGATCTTCTTGTAGACTGGATCTAAATTCTTATCCTGCCTCGACTATGCCTCCCTGTGGTATTACTAGATTATTCTTATTAGTCTGTCTGTGTAGCTAACTAAGATTGCACATTTGGCAATTCCATTGGACTCCCATTCTAGTCAGCAATAGCTCTATGCACTGAGTGCAGTTCTTTGGGATTGTCCATAATGTCCTTTCAAGTCTTCTAAATGTTTATGCTTTGACAATTGCCAACAATAAAAAGGTGAATGACCACCAAGAAAGAATAAGATACTACTTTACTTTTGGTTTGGATAGTAGGACAATCCATTCTACTACTGTTGCAGGGTCAAATCTGCACAAACAGAACCATGGACACTAAATAATGCATTGCTTAGCTTATCAATTATAATAGGTGCTGTTAGACTTTCCACATACCTCAGTGATAACAGACTTTGTAGTTGAACCCCCAATCTCCTTACTGACTAGATAGTGTGGCAGAGTCATTTAGCTCCCAAAGTCACCGAAGATTGATCCCCAATGATGTCAGAGGCACGGACTCATGCTTGCAAAAATTCCAAAACCTTTAGCTCATCCACTCTAGTCCGGAGGACCAAAAACCACAGAGTCTATTTAAGTTTAAAAGCTTTATTAAAAGTAAACACATTTATTAAAATCAAGTTTGTCGTAAAAGTAAACGTTTAACTGAAAATGGAAAAGTGCTTAGTGCTGACGATTAATTGGACACATTTCTTGTGGTCGAGCCGAGCTCTCACCTGGTTTGAACTTGATGCTGCTCGTGTTCTTAGAAGTCA
Organism: Lissotriton vulgaris; assembly: GCF_964263255.1. Lineage (NCBI taxonomy): Eukaryota > Metazoa > Chordata > Amphibia > Caudata > Salamandridae > Lissotriton > Lissotriton vulgaris. The sequence goes on along the minus strand of NC_141696.1, from coordinate 651,455,283 downwards.
AGCTTCTGTCTGTTAGGAGAAAAAGTGGTGCGTGTTAAAAATAAAAAGCAAGCATTCATCAGTTGTGCCAAAAAGTGCAGCAAGACAACAGCCTTCCCTGGAAAATGGGACATTTTTACTTTAGAGTAGACAGTCACAAATTATTACATTGTATTCTGTTTTTTTCACATTTCTTTCTTCCTCCTAGACCAAATATTATATAGTAGTGAGTGGTGTATTCTAGCATTCTTAAATGTACTTTGTAGGTGGAACATCTGGAGGCGGGGCCAGCGTGGAGGTGCTGGTATTGGACGAGGGGAACAACTCTGGGGAGGAGGCGGTGCAAGTGCCGGACAAGGACATGCCTGTGAGGGATAACACGGTGGTGGCGGGCAGAGGTAAGCTATATATTCCTTACTTATTGAGATTGAAGACTGCAGAGTGTGCTTTCTGCACGGGTGTATTATAAATCAACCAGGTAGTAGACTCCTCTAAATGTACTTCGACTTAGCTGTGAAGTTTTTGGCGGGAAGAATCCCAATCAGATCTGAGTTGAACTTGATGGATGGGATGAACGAAAAGCGAAAGAAGGGTGTAAGTAAGTGTGGAAGGACGAGAAATGTAATGATGGGGGAGCAGGTCGAAGAATAATATGTGTTTGCTTGGTCCCCGAGGTGGCTGGGAAGGAAAGAATACGGTATGGTGCATGGCTGGGTGAATGATGAAGCAAGGATGGGTGGAAGAAGAACAGCCTGGGTGGGTGAAACAGAAACTGTATATGTGCATATACTTTGAATGGATAGATGCCTGGATCATGGTACTATCTGACTCTTAGATAGCATATGTGTATCTAGAGAGAGTAGATGGTCACTGGATGATCTAAGTGTTACTTTGAAGAGCATGTAACACCGCACCCGCACGTCCGTTCCAGTGTAGGAAAGGCAAGGAAAAGAAGTTGCAATTTTGTCCAAATACTACCATGAATAATAGCAGTAGTTTGTATTGCAACTGCAAGCACAGCATATATCCGGTTATTACGGTGGACACTCCCTACCTCTCTTAATAACTTTAGTTTAGTAGCAGTACGTCATTCATGTGTGGGTGTATCACTGTTCACTCAATAATAAACAAAGCACCTAAAGTCATCCCATATGTCATCAAATACATCCCATGTGAAGTGATAGATAATCAGATTATTTAGCTTCTTCATTTTCCTTTTCTAGTACTCATTTGCACTGTAGGGTGAAAGCTAAATTAATTAAGCAGTAGCCCTTTTAACAGAGTATTCTCAGTGCCACCCGTAATAGAAAAGTAAGAGCTTCACCACCTGCATGTACTGGACCGGTACAGTAACGCAAGTCTGTCTCACTCATCATGGTGTGCGTCTGTTTTTCTCGGGTGCAAGTTCACTGCGCTGGCATTATGCCGGCTTTCATAAGATAACGTACCAATTTTCCTAAACAAGAGAGAAGAAGAAGAATAAGACTGGTGTACTGTCATAGTCGACTGTAATGGAAGTCCATAGTGCTCGTAGAATTTGTTCCTTAAACTCCCACTAATGTTAGAGCAAGGATGAAGAAGTCGGAGGTTACATAGATACTGTCCTCAATAGTTATGTACTGTGCTTTCAATTTGCTACTTGTACTGTGACACAACTTTCTGCTCAATCATTTTGTGTTAATCTTAAGGAGCATTGGTTACAGACTATGTCTTTCTTTCTTCATATAGTTGCTCCTTCCAAATCCAACAGACCATCAAGGAGGAGGGAGCTGGCTCGAATGGCCCGGCAACGGAGGCTGGATGCCACTGTCGCCGAATATCAGCGGCTGGTGGCCCTGGAGGAGGAGGAGACGCAGTCTACCGGTACAACAACAACATCCACTGGGACAGCTGCATCCTCCTCTGTGCCCCCACGGGCTGCCAGCCAGCGCAGTGCTCCAGCGGTACGAAGCCGGGCTACCAAAGCCAACCACCACCACCGAGCAGCAAAGACAGCAGCCGCCCCCACAGGATTTGCAAGGCACCCCAGCGCCGCTTATGCCTCAGAGTGTCCTACCTGGAGCAGGAGGTCCTAACCTATAAGTACTTGGTGGAGGGCCTCCGCTTTGACCATGCCACCCTCCGCAAGGAGCATGATGCCCTGGCCACTAAAGTCAACAGCACCCTGCCGTAGTTTCCCTTGCCCCTTTTTTAGAGACTTTGGGGGGTGGGAATTGGGAGTTGGGTTGTTTTTGGGACTTTTGAAGGACAATCGTTGGGGTTAGGGAGGGTCTTGCGGGAGATTATTTTGTTAGGGCCACAAAAATATACTTTTTGAAACTTTATCTGACCATACCTGTTTTTTACTGCTTTTGAGTCTGGTGGGTGGGGGTTTAACAGTAAGTTTGTTTTCCTGAATAGTCCTAGGACTTTAGTAGTACTACTGTCAATCTCTCGTCTCTCCTAATACTCCATTATACTACCTCCAACCAAACGCTTATCTTACCTGTAATTTGTGTTTGAAAGTAGGGCTAGGCCCAGGGCTGGCTCCACGGGAAATGGCGATTAAGGTTGGCAATCCTGGGCAGATGAAATGTCCTCCTCATTGCGGTGGTACTAGTGGTGTGACACAGTGGCAGTTGCATGCCTATGGAAAAAAAGAAAATGAAACCTGGTTTGTCCTTACTGTAGCATTACAACGGTACAATAGAGAATATAGCAGGTGAGAGTACACTAGAACAGTGCCACAATGTAGCCTAACAAATGGTAAAGTATTGAAAGTATAACTTGTACTTGTGTTGGATTTCTTTGACATTGGCTACTACAATAAGAAATAGTACTGAAGCTGAGTAAGTCTAGAATATATCCTCGGATTCCTTCACCAGCCTGTTGCTATGACCTTATCCTCCTCAGCAAGTGTGTGGAATTATTGATGTCATTTAGTCACACATCAATCAAAACCACACAGCCCTTGGGGGGGGTTCTTTTTGGGTAGGTTTTGTTGAGAGAAGAAAACAAAAAGCACAGCATGGACAAACAATAATTGAAGATGAAGAAATCTTTGGGTACAAAGCTAACCATAAATCTTTTAAGTGACATAAAGGAAGTGCATGCACTACTGCATGCATTGTTACTGAAAAGTAAGTAGTACTAGAATGCGACAGTGCAGGGCTGCAGCGTTTTCACTTGCCTATCTCTGCACTCAGAGAAACACTTCTTACATTAAATTAGGTTTAAAAAATAGCCGAAGTAAAACCTATAGAATTGCTGTAGGGATCAATTTAGAAGCAGAGAGAGATCCAAGAAATGCAGTCGCACTCATAGAAGAAAACAATGGATACTGTATCTGTATGTTGTTGTAGTTGTCCTGTTGAATTTGGTAAGTAAGTTGCATGCAGCAAACAATTCCTCTTATTAGCGGCACTCCTCCATTCCAGCTTACGCTTCGTCCATCAATGTTGGTGACCAGAAGACACCCTGTCCACTGCCTTTCTTGGCGGATGCTGAATTGCGGCTCGCTAATGTGAAGCCTGACTCCATCCTTTTTTCCCCATTGCACAGACTGAAACCCGGCCTGTAATTATTGAACGAAAAACAGGAAGTGATATATTACAACACCACTGATAAATAAATATAAGGTATGTACGCTGTGTAGTGCAAAAAGTCACACTTTGATTTTTCCTAATAGACAGTACAATATTTTTGAAAGTGCGTACTCTGTCTGAGTCACCTTTTGAAGGATAAATAAGTATGGGCAAATTAATTTAGCGGATCTTTCCCCTCAAGCTAGGTGTACTGTAAACTGTGTTTTAGAACAAAATTAGACCTTCCCAGCAGTGCTCCCACTCAGACCCATACTAAAGCCAGTCGCAAAAATGTAGAAGACCCCCAATCAGATCTCAAAAAACAAGGCCTAGCAGAAAACTGGTGACAAAACGTACTTTGAAAGTGAAAGTAGGCCCAAATACCCCCTTACCCACCGTGGATTGTATTCAAACCACTTGCAAGCAAGCAAAAGTATCCACATCGCTCCAAGACTCCAAAACCCCCCCACCCAAACACATGCAATAGAAATACTGCTAACCCTAACGAGCCCTAAGTTAAGAATAGTGGCAAAGGCTTTCTTTAACTATGCCAAATCGCCCCTTTCCCACCATGGGTTTTCTTCAAATGACTTGCAACCAAAATTACACATTCTCACGAGTGCTCTAAGACCCCAGAACTCAGTTGCAAAAATCTAGAACACCCCGAAACACATGCAATCCTGCTGCTAGGGCTAAACCTAACGAACCCTAAGTTACAAAAAGTGCCAAAAGGCTTTTCCTTATGGATTTTGTCCAAACCACTTCTATGCGGTATTAGACCTTCCCAGGGATGCCCCAAGACCCGCCAACCCACCCGCCAAAGAGCACAACACCCCCAAACAGCCAAAAAGGAAAATCTCATACTTACAATATTTCTCGGCCTTCGGTCCAAACGCGCTGTGCAGCTAGGTCATAACTCCCGTTTTCCACCACGGATTTCCTGAAAAGCAAATGCAATCAAGATTAGACTGTCCCAGCAGTGCTCCCAGACCCCAAAACTCACCCACAAACACCCGGAACCCCCCCAAAGAGCACCTGAAAGGCAAGCAAGTCAGCAAAAACGCAAAAAAAATTCCGCCTCCGATTTGGTCCAAACCACTTTTATCCGGTATTAGAGCTTCCCAGCAATGGCCCCAGAGCCGTCAACTCAGGAGAAAACTAGTAGAAGACCCCCAAACAGCCAAAAAGCAAAAGTACAAAAATGTGGACTTAGTCATTTTGTTGCCAATTTCAAAAATCACTCCGTGCGCGCTCTGCAGCTAGGCCCTAACTCCCCTCTGCCACCATGGATTTGCTTCAAACCTCTTGCAAACTAAAGTATCCATAGTCAGCAGTGCTCCCAGACCCCGAAACACACGCACAAACACCAGGAAGCCCCCCAAACAGGCCCCCAAAAACGCTACATTGAGCAAAATGTCAGAAATAGCAAAAAAAAATTCTGCATGGATTTTGTCCAAACCACTTCTATCAGGTATTAGACCTTCCCAGGAATGCCCCAAGACCTGCCAACCCACCCGCCAAAAAGCACAACACCCCCAAACAGCCTAAAAGGAAAATCTCATACTTACAATATTTCTCGGCCTTCGGTCCAAACGCGCTGTGCAGCTAGGTCATAACTCCCGTTTTCCACCACGGATTTCCTGAAAAGCAAATGCAATCAAGATTAGACTGTCCCAGCAGTGATCCCAGACCCCAAAACTCACCCACAAACACCCGGAACCCCCCCAAAGAGCACCTGAAAGGCAAGCAAGTCAGCAAAAACGCAAAAAAAATTCCGCCTCCGATTTGGTCCAAACCACTTTTATCCGGTATTAGAGCTTCCCAGCAATGGCCCCAGAGCCGTCAACTCACCCGCAAAGAAGTAGAATACCCCCACAAGTGCTGAGTCTTTCTTCATTGGGCGTAATCCAGCCCTCTGCTTTGAGGGAAATATGAGTCTGGAGGAGGAGGATAGGGGAGCATGTTCTTCTGAACTTGTGAACCTGAGGAATGCAGACTGCGGCAACTTCAAATCAATAAGCAAACAAGTGAAGACAGTTCTGCTGATGGGATTGTTTTTGTGATTAGGTGATTAAAGTTTGAATTATATTAACTGTGCACAACAAAGAAAGACAGACACACAGGAATAAAAGTGAATAAGGACAAAAAAGAAAGTTATTGAATAATGGTCTCATTTTCAGGGCTCGGTGTCAGGGAATAAGAATACGGCTTCATCATCATACTCTGCGAATTCAGGCAGGGTGAGCTCAGTGTCACCTAACAGAGGAGAAATTCCCTCATCTACGTTGCTGTCCACCTCGTCTTCATCCGGCGTGCTTTCTCGTACTTTGTAATCTGGTGGTATGAGGTGCTGATTCATCTTGATCATTGTTAACCTCTCTACATTTTTGGGCGAGAGGTGGCTCTGTTTGGGAGTTACAATGCCACCAGCAGCACTGAAAACACGTTCAGAAGACACGCTTGCGAGTGGGCAAGACATGTAGTTTAAAGCCAGGCTGGAGAGCTGTGGCCACAATTCTTTTTTCCCATGCCAATACGCCAATGGGTCAGCATTAACATAGACCTCTGTTGAGTCATTTAGATAGTCGGGCACCATCGACTCAAGGTCCTCCAAGGTTCCTCCACTTTGCTTAGCTGTTGCTGTGACCTTTTGAGAACCAAACCCAAGCAGAGTTAGCCAATCCTCTTCAGCATCCAATGTTACTGTTGTGTCTGGTGCAGATGATCCGGTTGCCGGTGTCTTTAACGGCTGAGAGGTCACTTGTGCCACAGCCACAGGTGCAGAAGTGGATTGTTTTGACTGGGGATGGCCTGCTGATGCTGATGCTGATGTACTGCCTTTTCCTTCAATGAGCTGCCGTTCTCTTTCAAACCTCTTGGCTGACAAGGCTAGCCAACGTTTGTACTTTGTAACATCTTCATCAGCAAAAGGAAAGAATGCTCGGCCTGCCAGCGCCTTTTTGTAGCGTGGATCCAGAATAGTAGCACAAATGTAATGCTGTTCTGAGTGGATCATTTTAAGACGTTCATCACCTTGTAGGCGCTCTAATAATTTCTGCGCCAAAACAAAAGGGTCCAGAGGTGTCAGGGATAACACCCGAAGACCCCTGAGTTCTACCTGTCTCGGTGCACAGAGAAACAGAAACACGGGCTTCTCGATGGTGGCGTCAAAGACCAAAAGGTTTATTACTGCAGGGATACAGAAGTCACAGAAACTACACAAGGGCAGGTTCTAGGAGCCTGTTCGATTTGTACTAAGTGGGTTGCTCCTTAAATACACAATTTGTAGCTGTAGGCAACATTCTTCACATACTCGTACATTTCTTAAACTTTGTATCCTAAACAATAAATATTTGGCGTCAAACAGGAACAGTCAACGAAGTTCTGATGTCAAACATTGCGAATGAGGGGTTCCCACTGTTCAATCATAATCTTATGTCATCTTCTCATTCAAGAGCCGGACCGCCTCATCGTAAATTTCGTTACCTCCCCATAATAAAGACCCAGAAGGAAAGGAGCAGAGCCAGGTGTAGGAGATAGAAAAGCAGGATTAGAGATGTTTGTGGGTCGTAAATGGGCAAGGCTACTGTCTTTGGCCGCCTAATCATGATCAGGCCAACGAGAACCAGTATAGCAGGACTGGCCTCAGGCAGAGGAGGCAGCTTCTGTCGAGTCATGCGGCCACAGCGTTTCTGAACTAAGGTTTACGTCTCATTAACAAGGTGCATCGCCGGGCTAAAGCCTACGTGTCCTTTAGCGAAATGAACTGATCAGAGGTCACTGTTTGTTCATTGACTATGTGAGGGCAAGAATATAAGATGGATGCCGTATTCCAAAATGGTTGCCATTGGTGTACCGGAAGTGTGCTCATAACAAGAGTGCTCTTGCTCATAGCATAGCGAAAACACCAGGATATACTATATGGATCATTTACGGTTCACTGGTACCGGAATTATAGGTTTACGACAATGTCGAAAACACAGGTTCGAATAGTCACGGAACCTCAGACCCTCCTTTTGCCCTTACATAGGCAATTTCTCACTCTATGTCAGGGTCTATCTCGATGTTCATCAGGTCAGTGATATGTTGCTGTAGCATTACTCTTTCTCGTACCTTGTCTCCCAACACAGGCGGTTTCCTTAAACAGGATGCAGCACAGAGGCTACACAAGGCAGGACCACACTGGATAACAAGACAGCACGAGAATAGGAACACCAAGACAATACCAATGACCATCAGAACCTTCCATCCCCACGCTGATAACAGAGTCCAAAGCCATTCCATAAATGACCAATTTCCCTTGTCTACATGAATAGAGTTGGAGATCTTGTGTAGCTTAGAGATCGCTTCGTACACTGTTGGAGCATTATTAGGGATATAAACACAGCAGCTCGATTGGATCATTCTGCATACCCCACCTCGATCTGCAAGTATTACATCAAGAACCATACGATTCTGTAATGTCATGAGACGATCCGCCTGGAGCTCAGCTGTTAAGTTACTAAGGGCACCAGCAGTTTCTGTAATAGTAGACTCAACTACCCGTGTTAGTTGACGTAGATTTCTACTATTGGCCATGGGCCCCCAGAACGGAAGGAAACCTTTGAAGAAGTCTCCGGCTTCCTGACCAGCAGTATCTTCCTTGTTAAAGACACCTCTTACAACTCTGGTTTTGTGATAATTTGGGGCAGCTGTGTATGTCGGAGGCAACAGTCGAGCAATATAACATGAACCTGAAAAGTCAGCAGGCAACCATGTATATGCTCTATCTCGACAGATGAAGTAGGTACCCTTAGCAGTTAGGAAGGCAGGGGAAGAGTTTGATGGATACACATAAGTTTCAACACTGTCACTCTTCCCTAGCCGAGCTCTTGGATTCCTCCCATTACCTTGCAAACAGACTTGACCTCGGTGAGGTACGACTCAAACTGGAGTGGAGCTCTTATGCTTGTTTTCACCCAAACTAAGGCTATACTCCGTAGCATTCCAACTCAAATAAACTCGTAGCTCATCTTTAGGAATAAATGGGGTGTTATTGATGTCTTTAATCATGTCAGTAATTCCCTTTACCAAGGCTTTATTAGCGGAGTTATACCTGGTGGAACGTGGAGGACACAGGGGATAGGTCTCGAGGGCATAGACAAATACTGTCTGAAAGGCCCGACATGATCCATTATAGCTAAAAGGCAAGACCAGGTAGGGGATGCCCTTATCCATGGTATGTGGTATCAAACCACACACCCAGCAGTCCGTTGTGTTAACTACCAGTTGGTGTTGGTGCAAGAGCTGTACAAAAGTGTTATTTATAAATTCTGAGCGTCGAGCTTGCTCATGTTCAGGAAACGGATGAAAGGAATGAAGAGAAGCAACAGTAGGAGAAACAGGAACATGGGGAGGTACTGTAGTCGTGATCGGTGCAAAGATTAAATGAATACCAAAGGCAATTCCACCCACCAACGTTATTAAAACAATCAAAAATGTAATTGCACATTGCATCAGAAAGCACTTGTTATGTAAAATTTTGTATAATCTATTCCTGCGAGCATAAATTACATTCTCTCGGCGCAACCCAGGAAGTTCCATCTTCTACAACCGCTCGTGACCACTGATGATTTGTACGTAGTTGAAAATGCCTCTATCAGCCCTGGGAGTTCCCAAAACCAACAGAAAGACCGACCTTGTGTCTGGCCCCCGCAAATTCAACTAGGCACAAAGCCACGACCCTACGGCGACCCAGACGGCAAGGTAACAGAAACAACAGAAATAAACAGGGAAATACAAAAATGTTCAGTAAACTTCCTGGCCGCTGATAATGTAATAGATCAAATATGAAAAATACAGTTTCCTGCTTTATTTGTCCTTAGAATGAGAACGAAGGTTGCATCTCAGTTTTCCTGGCTTCGTTTGATCCGGGAATAGTCTATTTCCAGCAGGAGCAACAATGTTCGAATTCGCAGATGACAAATGTTCGTTCGATGCAATGTTCTGGTCAGTAATCAAAGAAGCAGCTTCAGGGGGGGAGTCGGAGTTCGGTGAATCAGTTGTCAGTTCTGCATCACTAAAGGGAACATATCTAGGAACAGGTTCTGTGTCAGAGGCACCAATTCCTTGTCTAACCCAATTGTCATAAGGGAGTGGAAGGGGTACACGCTTAGTGTGGGTGGCGTGGACCCAATTTTTCTGGCCAACCACACGTACAGCAGTCCTTGTCGTCAAGAGCACCTGAAAGGGGCCCACAAACTTTGGTTGGAGATTCCTGGTCCATCCGAAATTCCGGATGAGGATGAAATCTCCGGGTTTCAGCTGGTGACCTGGACTTTCCGGAGGCTTTGGCAATGCATCGAAAACCTGTTGGTGAATGAGACTCAATTTAGCAGTCAAGTCAAAAAGGTAATCAATTAACATTGGGTACTCTAGCTGCTTAAATTCTCGTGGTCTCGGTACCCCCCAGACATTTGCAGGGCGACCGAACACAATCTCATATGGGCTAAGCCCTACTCGAGAGTGCACAGTCGCTCTAGTGGATAACAAAGCCAACGGCAGTGCGTCCGGCCAGGACAAACCCGTGGAAGCTTGGATCTTAGCAAGTTTCAGTTTAAGAGTACCATTGTACCCTTCAACTAAACCTGCTGACTGGGGGTGGTTCGCACTAAGAAATTTTTGTTTAATCCCTAATCCTGCACACACACTCTGCATAACTTTCCCTACGAACTCACTCCCATTGTCTGACCATACAATCCGTGGCATTCCATACCTGGGGAAGTATTCTTTCAGGAGAATTTTAGCAGTGGACAAAGCAGTGTTATCTTTTAACGGATATGCTTCAATCCACCTCGAAAAAGTACAGACTACCACTAGGACATATTTAAGGTTATTACATCGGTCCATGTGGATGAAATCCAACTGAATCACTTCGAAGGGACAAGAAGGAGGAGCGAAATGTCCAGCTGGTGTGGGGGTTCCCTTACCAGGATTATGCATCAGGCATACCATGCAGTTCTTAACCACTCTTTCTGCACACTTACTGATTCCATCATTCCTCCAGACTGGGGCCAACATTTTACAAATCCCTTTTGAACTGATGTGCGCTGCTCCATGCGCCATCGTTACCACCGCAAGCACATACGCATCAGGCAACATCCAACGCTGATGCTCCGACAAGTCAATCCAACATCCACTCGAGTCCAATTTACCCGTTTTCTCTTTCCATGCAATCTTTTCCTCTTCAGTCGCTTCTTCCTGAATTGCTTTCACACTTTCCACTGTGTCCTCGCACATTCCCGATTCAGCAATCCATCTTGCAGACGTCGCAACGTACATCCCACTCATCGTATTCCTAGCTGTCTTTTTAGCTATCTCATCAGCAAAAGCATTTCCACGACCGACATCATCCGTAACCGCTCGATGAGCACTGCACTTTACAATCGCAACTTCAGTCGGTAAGGTTAGAGATTCCAACAAGTCATTGACTAACTGACCATGCTGGATCTTAGTCCCATGGGACGTAATAAAACCTCTTTCCTTCCACAGTCGATCAAAACTATGAGCTACGCCGAACGCATACTGACTATCTGTAAACACATTCACTCTCTTTCCCTTAGCTAAAACACACGCTCTAGTCAATGCAATTAATTCTGCAGCTTGGGCAGAATTCTGACTCACTCTTGCATTCTCCACAATCGAACTCAAAGTCGTTACTGCGTAGGCAGCTGTCACATCACCATTCTCCAATTTAAAACAAGACCCGTCAACATATAATGTGCCATCTGGATCTGGTAACGGAGTGTCCTTAAGATCAATCCGTCCTTTTGTCTCCTCCTCGGTTCTAAAACAACAGTCATGGGGTTCAGAATCACTCGACTCCTGGCTAGTCGGCAATAGTGTTGCTGGATTCAGTACATTGCATCTTTTAATCTGAATGTGACTCGCTAGAAGTGTCATCTCATAGCCTGATAATCTAGCACTGGTGAGGTGCTGAGTTTTCGTTCGGTTCATGAGTGTATCCACGGCATGTGGAACCATGACTACTAGCATATTGTTCATGACCAGACCAGCAGATTGTCGAATGGACACTGCAGCTGCTGCTGTAGCTCTTAAGCAACTCGGCAACGCTCTGGCTACCGGGTCTAATGTTGATGAAAAATACGCACAAGGACGTTGTTTATCACCAAATCGTTGCGTCAAAACACTCAACGCACAACCTTCTCTTTCATGAACATAGAGTGTAAATGGCTTGCTGTAGTCAGGTGTACCCAACACAGGAGCTGAACACAGTGCATTTCGTAACTCAGAGAAACTCTGCTGACATTCGTCAGACCATGGCACCGGACTCGGAACGCCTTTTCCAGTCAGGGCCACCAATGGTTTTGCCAAGAGAGAAAAATTTGGGGTCCATTGCCTGCAGTATGAAGTAATACCTAAAAATGCACGCACTTCTCTCTGTGTACTAGGAACATTCATCTGCGTGATTGCTTTTATTCTCTCCGGGGTCAACCTTCTTCCCTCCTTTGACAAGAGATGACCTAAGTTGGTCACTTCTTGACAACAATATTGCAGTTTGGAAGGTGACACCTTGTGATGTAAATCCGACAAATGATGCAGTAGGGAAATTGTAGCTGTTTTGCAAGTTTCTTCGTCATCAGCAGCCACTAGAAGGTCATCTACATATTGCACCAAGGCAGAACCAGGAGGAAGCACAAAAGAATCTAACTGACTTTTTAATGCCTGACTGTAAATGGATGGGCTTTCACAATAGCCTTGTGGAGCGCGCTTAAACCTGAAACTACGACCTCCTAGAGAGAAGCCGAAAATATCCCTGCTTTCCTCGGCTATCGGAATGCTGAAAAAGGCATTCTTCAAGTCGATCACTGAAAACCATGTGGCTGTAGCAGGAATCAACGTTTATAATGCAGTAATGTCTGGAACCACAGGAAACTGTGGAATCACAATTTTGTTAACCTCTCTAAGGTCAATTACAAATCTGTAGACTGGAGGTTTTGAAGGATCAGTGCGTTTTAGAATCGGCAGGACAGGGCTGTTACAGACATTCCCTCTAGTTTCTTCTATTACGTCTTTCTGGATCAAATCTTGCACTATCGATAAAAGCGCACGTTCACCTTCGCTAGAGATCCTATATTGTGGAATTCGTGGGAATTTAACATTTGCTTTCAAACTTACTACATAAGGAGGAATTTCCAAAAGACCTACATCATTAGGACCAGTCGCCCAAAGAGTATCAGGGAGAGAACGCAGCTCCAGTGGGAGCGCATCCTTTGACAAGTACATTGGGGAGATGGCTCTCTTACCCAACGTAAGCTGTACTCCTGAAGGAGAACAGTACAGTGTCGCATACAGGCGTTTTAACAGGTCTAAACCAAGCAGATTTTCATTGCAACCGGTCGTCAAAATCAGGGGTGCTTTTAATTGACAAGGCCCAACAGAAATAGGCAAAGGACCAGAAACAGGATTGTGAACAGGGGCGCCTGAAAAACCTACTGAAACGTTCATTAAGCCAGACAAAGGTGCGCCAGGGAGTTTCGCATGCATGATAGAACTTTTTGCTGCACCAGTATCCAACAGAAACGGTTCGACCACACCTGATGTAGCTACTGCGACATAAGGCCCACTCTGATCTACTCAAACTGATACTACTCCCTCTCTTTGTCCATGGCTGTCCTAGTACTCATCTTGTCGAATTTCCTCTCTAACCTCACAATAATCTTCAACATGGTACTGTTGAGATCTACCAGGCTGTACAGATTGTCCGTTTCGTTGATCGAAATAATTAGAAGGACGACCATTAGTCTGCCGAGGCATAGTGCCTCGTCCTCGGCCTCTAGGGGTTTGCGTAAAACCACCACGACCTCTCTGAGCTGGAAGACCATTATTTTGAGCATTTAGGACTGGACACTCATTTTTATAATGACCTTCCTTTTTGCAGTAAGCACACTGATTCCATTGTACCTGCTGTCTTTGGTAACAGTAATCGGTCCTCTGATATGGCCCTTGCTGTGAGTTTGTCTGATTCGTGCGAGGCGGATATGCCTGCTGCAAAAGGACTTTAGTTTTTAAATCTTTTGTTTTCTTTTCTGACTTTTCTTTCTCTTCTTTATCCCTATTTTCATAGTACTGAGCGGTTGCAAGGATTTGCGCAGTCGTAGAGACAGCCCACGCACTTTCAGAATCTTTTAATTTATTACTAAGCTCTGGTAACAAATTATGCACAAATTTATCGACAAACAATCTCTGGCCTCCCTCCGTGCTCATATCCTGACCACTGTGATCTACGAAAGTTTCTTCAAATCTAGTGAAGAAGTCGTAGACGCTTTCGTCTTTCTTCTGCTTGCATGCGGACAATTTGTCCCAATTAACGCGCAATGCTGGCATCAAAGTTTTCATTAACTCAATTATCCTACCAGGTAAATTAGCAATCAGAGGTTCGGGCTTAGAACCACCAATTTGTTGACCATCTGCCGCTACTATAGCTGCCCAATCACCACCTAGGGCAACTTGATGATTTTCGTTACGAATTTTAGCCCAAATAGGTTGCGGCACTACATTGCCAAACAGCATGTCGATGTCTGCTAAGTTCATAACACAAGCTTGAACCGTCTGAGTCAGCTCTTTATAATACCCGGCTGGATTCTTACGCGGATCTGGCAATGCCTGTTTTACTGCTAACACTTCAGCTCGTTTCCACGGAATGTGTATCCACACTCTCTGGAACTGTGCTGGAGCGGCTACAATACCATTGACCGCATCAGCTTGAATGGCTTTGCGCCATATTGGCGGAACCTCTCTCATCGGGTATTGACGACCTTGTTTTGTGCTACGTTTCTCTAGGTCCCTTGGTGAGCGGAGAGAAGGATCAGACCTATAACCTAAAATCAGTTCCATTGCTTCTTTTACGTCCTGACCTACTATCATACCTGCAGCAAATTTTTGCTGAACATGAATTAGATCATCCGGAACTGATTCAGAGTCATCCTCATCCCAATCCTCATGCAAAAGGGAACACATTACATCGAACACATAGCGCTATGTCGGTTCATTCCATTGCATAAATGTTTCCAATACATCTCGTACATCATACCTTCCAACTTTCGAAATCCACCTAAGGGCCGTAGAATCTAATATTCCTCGTTCTTCAACATTAGGAAGCTGACTACGTCTCTGAGTAGAGTCAGAGGCAGGAGTCTTAATTAGAGTTTTGTAAAAAGGAGATAGAATATTAGTGACAGATTCGGTGATTTTCCGACGAACAGAAAGCGGAGACATATAGCTTGCAGAAGTTTTGAGTAGAGTAGTAGTTGGAACAGATGAAACAGTAAGAGTAGGGGTAACAGGCAAAGCAACTTGCGAAACAACAGGTATAAGTGGAGCAGGCATAGGCAGAGGAGCAGGCAACCCTGGAAGAGGGGGTGCCGGAGGAATATTGTTAACCACAGGGACTGCAGGAACTGGATTCACAGGAGCAGGTATCCCAGGCTGTCCAGCAGCCGGTAACAAAACATGTGGCAAAGGTGGAGCTGTAGCACCCTGTGCATACGGTGGAGGTGACCTCAACAAATAAGACAACAGGGGATCCTTTTCAGGGTCCTCTACTGGCTTAGCAGCACATGATGGCAAGGCAGGGTAGCACTTGTCAATCGCCAAATTATGTTCTCTATCGGATATCTCTATCGCTTTCTCAGTTTCATTGAGTTGCAGCTGCTTAGCAGACTGCATTAAGGTCAACCCCTGCTCTTTTTGCTCTTTCTTCAATTTCTTAAGCTCTCTTTGTTTGGATTCTTTTTGCCAACAACGGAAAGAATCAAACATTGCCGGCCGGGCTTTCTTCTTAAACAGTTTTATTTCCAAATTATCAAGGATTTCAGGTTCAAAACTACCATGTAGTGGCCAACTAAGGACACCATCCTTTCTCGTGTAACGGACCCACACCTCATTATAAGATATAGGACCCACACCATGCTTGCAATAGAGCTCGTAAGTAGGAGTTCCAATCGGAGGAACCGGACATGAGTCCTCCAACCGGGAATCCCTGTTGCAACCAAAACATGAAAACATACAGTTTTTCCGACTTACCATTTTGACAAACCGGAACACAGAACAAACACAAACAAAGATGCGCAATCGAACTTAGAACTTAGGCCTACCACATGAACAAATGTATCGATACCCAAACCAAACCAAAGATTATCGTAACGAAAACAACCAGTGATAATCTACAAAACCAAGTCAAGTCAGAGAACTGAAAGGATTATCCGAACAGAAACAACCAATTGATAAATCCTTATAAAGTAACCAAAGACAACTAGCAACCGCTTAATACTTAACTGAGGCACTGAAGACGTCACCAAGGAGAATCCAGTCTACGTTTCGCCGTACTAAGGTCTGCACCTCGGGTCCAAGATAGGGCGACAGTCAAGGCAGCGGACCTCTGCAGCCGTCTGAACGAGTACCCCCGTGGAAGAGAACGTCGGGCCACTTTTGCGATATACCGGGATCGATGAAGTGGGGCGCCTCCCTCTGGAATCTTCACACGAAGCTTCTCCAAATCTTCAGGGTTTTGGACCGGTACCGAATGACGTCGCCCTACGTTGGGCGCCAAATGGAGTTCTGGACTAAATAAGGTCCAGAGGTGTCAGGGATAACACCCGAAGACCCCTGAGTTCTACCTGTCTCGGTGCACAGATAAACAGAAACACGGGCTTCTCGATGGTGGCGTCAAAGACCAAAAGGTTTATTACTGCAGGGATACAGAAGTCACAGAAACTACACAAGGGCAGGTTCTAGGAGCCTGTTCGATTTGTACTAAGTGGGTTGCTCCTTAAATACACAATTTTTAGCTGTAGCCAACATTCTTCACATACTCGTACATTTCTTAAACTTTGTATCCTAAACAATAAATATTTGGCGTCAAACAGGAACAGTCAACGAAGTTCTGATGTCAAACATTACGAATGAGGGGTTCCCACTGTTCAATCATAATCTTATGTCATCTTCTCATTCAAGAGCCGGACCGCCTCATCGTAAATTTCGTTACCTCCCCATAATAAAGGCCCAGAAGGAAAGGAGCAGAGCCAGGTGTAGGAGATAGAAAAGCAGGATAAGAGATGTTTGTGGGTCGTAAATGGGCAAGGCTACTGTCTTCGGCCACCTAATCATGATCAGGCCAACGA
Source organism: Lissotriton vulgaris (assembly GCF_964263255.1). NCBI lineage: Eukaryota > Metazoa > Chordata > Amphibia > Caudata > Salamandridae > Lissotriton > Lissotriton vulgaris. The sequence goes on along the minus strand of NC_141696.1, from coordinate 651,438,560 downwards.
GCATGAGAACCAGTATAGCAGGACTGGCCTCAGGCAGAGGAGGCAGCTTCTGTCGAGTCATGCGGTCACAGCGTTTCTGAACTAAGGTTTACGTGTCATTAACAAGGTGCATCGCCGGGCTAAAGCCTACGTGTCCTTTAGCGAAATGAACTGATCAGAGGTCACTGTTTGTTCATTGACTATGTGAGGGCAAGAATACAAGATGGATGCCGTATTCCAAAATGGATGCCATTGGTGTACTGGAAGTGTGCTCATAACAAGAGTGCTCTTGCTCATAGCATAGCGAAAACACCAGGATATACTATATGGATCATTTACGGTTCACTGGTACCGGAATTATAGGTTTACGACAATGTCGAAAACACGGGTTCGAATCGTCACGGAACCTCAACATTGAGCAAAATGTCAGAAATAGCAAAAAAAATTCTGCATGGATTTTGTCCAAACCACTTCTATCAGGTATTAGACCTTCCCAGGAATGCCCCAAGACCTGCCAACCCACCCGCCAAAAAGCACAACACCCCCAAACAGCCTAAAAGGAAAATCTCATACTTACAATATTTCTCGGCCTTCGGTCCAAACGCGCTGTGCAGCTAGGTCATAACTCCCGTTTTCCACCACGGATTTCCTGAAAAGCAAATGCAATCAAGATTAGACTGTCCCAGTAGTGCTCCCAGACCCCAAAACTCACCCACAAACACCCGGAACCCCCCCAAAGAGCACCTGAAAGGCAAGCAAGTCAGCAAAAACGCAAAAAAAATTCCGCCTCCGATTTGGTCCAAACCACTTTTATCCGGTATTAGAGCTTCCCAGCAATGGCCCCAGAGCCGTCAACTCACCCGCAAAGAAGTAGAATGCCCCCACAAGTGCTGAGTCTTTCTTCATTGGGCGTAATCCAGCCCTCTGCTTTGAGGGAAATATGAGTCTGGAGGAGAAGGATAGAGGAGCATGCTCTTCTGAACTTGTGAACCTGAGGAATGCAGACTGCGGCAACTTCAAATCAATAAGCAAACAAGTGAAGACAGTTCTGCTGATGGGCTTGTTTTTGTGATTAGGTGATTAAAGTTTGAATTATATTAACTGTGCACAACAAAGAAAGACAGACACACAGGAATAAAAGTGAATAAGGACAAAAAAGAAAGTTATTGAATAATTGTCTCATTTTCAGGGCTCGGTGTCAGGGAATAGGAATAAGGCTTCATCATCATACTCTGCGAATTCAGGCAGGGTGAGCTCAGTGTCACCTAACAGAGAAGAAATTCCCTCATCTACGTTGCTGTCCACCTCGTCTTCATCCGGCGTGCTTTCTCGTACTTTGTAATCTGGTGGTATGAGGTGCTGATTCATCTTGATCATTGTTAACCTCTCTACATTTTTGGGCGAGAGGCGGCTCTGTTTGGGAGTTACAATGCCACCAGCAGCACTGAAAACACGTTCAGAAGACACGCTTGCGAGTGGGCAAGACATGTAGTTTAAAGCCAGGCTGGAGAGCTGTGGCCACAATTCTTTTTTCCCATGCCAATACGCCAATGGGTCAGCATTAACATAGACCTCTGTTGAGTCATTCAGATAGTCGGGCACCATCGACTCAAGGTCCTCCAAGGTTCCTCCACTTTGCTTAGCTGTTGCTGTGACCTTTTGAGAACCAAACCCAAGCAGAGTTAGCCAATCCTCTTCAGCATCCAATGTTACTGTTGTGTCTGGTGCAGATGATCCGGTTGCCGGTGTCTTTAACGGCTGAGAGGTCACTTGTGCCACAGCCACAGGTGCAGAAGTGGATTGTTTTGACTGGGGATGGCCTGCTGATGCTGATGCTGATGTACTGCCTTTTCCTTCAATGAGCTGCCGTTCTCTTTCAAACCTCTTGGCTGACAAGGCTAGCCAACGTTTGTACTTTGTAACATCTTCATCAGCAAAAGGAAAGAATGCTCGGCCTGCCAGCGCCTTTTTGTAGCGTGGATCCAGAATAGTAGCACAAATGTAATGCTGTTCTGAGTGGATCATTTTAAGACGTTCATCACCTTGTAGGAGCTCTAATAATTTCTCCGCCAAAACAAAAGGGTCTTGGTTTTTTTCATCCTTTTGAAACACAGAAGACACCGCCTTCAGTTGGTGCTCCAGCATGTACAACAATGGGATAGCTTTTCCTAAATTACAGTCCTCCTTGCTGACTGCACGCGTGAAGACCTCAAAAGGACGAAGCATGTTTGTCAGGCTTTTAACTATTTCCCATTGCGCCGCATCCATCCTCAGGTCCTTCTGAGCTGTACCCTGTTTTAAGAAATAGTGATCGAGTACCGTATACTGCTCATACAGACGCTCAAGCATGTAGAAGGTTGAGTTCCAACATGTTGCCACCTCCTGGATGAGTGCTTTCACTGGCATTCGACGTTCATGTAGCAGGCTCCTCAGATGCTTCCGGGTCTTAAAAGAATGGCTGAAATGGTTGCACATTTTTCAGCAGGTGTCCACTACCTCGCACGCTGGACTGTCTTTATCACTCAAGAATTTTTTAACAACCAGGTTTATACAGTGCGCCAAACACGGCACTCTGAAATAGTCACCCAGCTCCATGGCCTTAACTACATTGGCGCCATTATCCGTGAAAACATAACCAATCTGGCGTTTTTTTGGGGACAGCCAGTGAAGGACCTTTGTGTTAAACTCATCCAAAATGTTTTGTGCTGTGTGCATTTCTCCAAGCCAAACATGGCTAGTGTTGCATGTTTCCGAGCAGCTTTAAAAACTTGGTCCGGGTCAACACCTGCGTTTAGCTTTGCTTTATCCCCTGAAAAAGAGACCCAGTGTGCAGTGATGCACATGTAATCAGCGCCTGCGCCACTGGTCCACATGTCTGTTGTCAGATGTGTAGTGTGAACAGCACTCTTCTGCAAAGCTGCCCCAATCACCTCCAGCATATCTTCATGTAGTGCTGGAACCGCAACTCTGGCAAAATAGAACCGGCTAGGAACCTTCCATTTAGGGCAGAGCGCTGCCACTAATTCCAGAAAACCAACTAAGCCATCTTAGTGTTATACAGACGCGTCAGTGGGTGGTTGCATTCATATGGCGCTTCTGTAAACAACATGTTTCTAATGTTGCCCTGGACCAAGCATTTACGGGATGATGATGATTTCTTCGACCCAGTTACGCTCGCTGATAAACTTTTTCGCATTGGTGTCTCACTCTCTCCCACATTCTTAGTGTGGCTCACATGGGGTGTGCTGCTGACAGGGGTACTGGGTGTAAGTGAAGTGTTTGACACGTCTTCTTCCTCCTCGTCATCATCAGATGAAACATCAACGTTTTCTTGATGTGCAATTCGGGCTTCCTTGATCGCCTGTAGGTGCGCAAACCATTGGACAGCGTGCTGTCTCTTAAGATGACCTCTCTGGCCGCCGGTACCATAGTTGGTACCAAACTTACCATGACTAACTGCAAGCTTACAAATGCTACAAATGGCAAAGTTTTTTCTTTTTGGGCAAACACTAAAGAAGTCCCAAGCTGGGGACTTGAATTGTCTGTGGGGGCCTGGAGGAGGCGGCGATACTGGTGGTGGTGGTCATGCTGCTAATGCCAGATGAAGTGGAGGATGTGGATTGCCGAACTTTAGTATGTTGTGCACTTTCACCACCACTAATTGAGGTCAAGGTGGATGGAGGTCCCTTCTGGCGAGGAAGAAATATGGAAGCGGTACGTGTTGGTGTACTAGTTAACTCCAATGATTGTTGTGTTTCCATTGCCTCCTCGTCTACATCATCATCACGCTCAGCAGCTTCTCGGGCTAGGGTCAAAATGTCTGTTTGCTGCATGCCCGCTGGGGCTGCAGTGACCTTTATGATGACTGGGTCATCGTCGTGAGAGCCTTCATCAGCAGCAGTATCCGCCACTTCTTGTTGAGCCTCATCACACTCCATAACTATGAGTTTTTCGATGACCTTCCTTTTACGCTTAACTACCTTTGTCAGATCATGGTGTGCCTCACTCTCAGACGGCCGTGGTGGTTCCCAATTTTCATCCATATCATCAGAAGGAGGTGGGCTTGAAGAAGATGTAGACACCACCCTTGATCTTTCCTTGCTATGGATGTGGAAGACAATGAATGATCATCAGGAGGAGTGGCTTCCTCAAATGATACCTCGGCTTGATTGTTGATTTCCTCATGTGCCCCTACTTCGGGAGGAACAACTATTGTGGGCACTTGTGACCCTCCATGCACCTCTGCTTGTGCATCTCCTTGCGCTGCCTCTCCTTCCACATGTACTTGGGCTTGTACTTGCACATGTGGTTGTTGTTGCGGCTGTGGTTGTTCAACACTCGTCAGATGAGTTACAACAACCTGTGTTGATTGAGGGACATTGCTGCTACTTTCTTGCAATGAGCTAACATCACTGGTCGATGGTGATTGAACAACTAGACTAAGTGCCTCTGCAGCACTCAAGGGCTTGGAGTTAAGTTGGCGTGGTGGTGGCACTGAGCCCAATGGAGCGGGGGTGCTGCTCCCAGCTTGGTCCCCAGCAGATCCCGCTGCTGCTGCAGGCGTACTTTTTTTTTACTCCCAAAAAATGTGGCGGGCGGCACACCAGTCTCCTTGGTAACTTGCTTCTTCTGCTCCTTACTGGCAACTTTCTTGCTAGAGGAGCTATGGGGAACTTTTTTTGGGGACATCTTCTTCAGAGCAGGTCAGAAGAGCAGGCCGCAGTTGCATGAGTTGCAGAGTTGTCTGTGGCCAGACGTGACGTCGCGTGACGTTATGCTGCACACACACACCGCTGCAGGACTTCTTCCTGGCACTGGTGGTTCTCTTGAGTCTTGTGCACCTAAAAGCAATGGAAGACAGAGGAACATCAGTTCAGTTATACACCCCAAAAAAATCGAAAAACACAGAAAAATCAGCACAATCCCATGCCATCCATGATGTTTAAATTCAAGACACCCCACAGAAAGACTAGGCACATGCACCACTCACTACCCCTGGTGAAAAGGCCACAACAACAGCCCAAAAAAACGAAAATCACAGAAAAATCAGCACAATCCCAAGCCCTCCATGATGTTTAAATTCAAGACACCCCACAGAAAGACTAAGCACATGCACCACTCACTACCCCTGGTGAAAAGGCCACAACAACAGCCCAAAAAAACGAAAATAACAGAAAAATCAGCACAATCCCAAGCCCTCCATTGAGGATTAAATTTAAGACACCCCACAGAAAGACTAGGCACATGCACCACTCACTACCCCTGGTGAAAAGGCCACAACAACAGCCCAAAAAAACGAAAATCACAGAAAAATCAGCACAATCCCAAGCCCTCCATGATGTTTAAATTCAAGACACCCCACAGAAAGACTAGGCCTATGCACCAATCACTACCCCTGGGCATAAAGGTTGAAAGCTAGGCAAAATGGTTGCAGACCTAAGAACACTGCCTGCATTCAAAATGGCCCCCTCCCTCCCAGCACATGGCCAGGGCCTGTAGCAGCACGCAAAATGGCCCCCACCCACATGGCCTGTCCCCATGAACACCCTAAAAAATCGAACAACACAGAAAAATCAGCACAATCCCATGCCATCCAGGCCCTCCATGATGTTTAAATTCAAGACACCCCACAGAAAGACTAGGCACATGCACCACTCACTACTCCTGGTGAAAAGGCCACAACAACAGCCCAAAAAAACGAAAATCACAGAAAAATCAGCACAATCCCAAGCCCTCCATGATGTTTAAATTCAAGACACCCCACAGAAAGACTAGGCCTATGCACCACTCACTACCCCTGGGCATAAAGGTTGAAAGCTAGGCAAAATGGTTGCAGACCTAAGAATACTGCCTGCATTCAAAATGGCCCCCTCCCTCCCAGCACATAGCCAGGGCCTGTAGCAGCACTCAAAATGGCCCCCACCCACATGGCCTGTCCCCATGAACACCCCAAAAAATCGAAAAACACAGAAAAATCCGCACAATCCCATGCCATCCAGGCCCTCCATGATGTTTAAATTCAAGACACCCCACAGAAAGACTAGGCCCATGCACCACTCACTACCCCTGGTGAAAAGGCCACAACAATAGCCCAAAAAAACGAAAATCACAGAAAAATCAGCACAATCCCAAGCCCTCCATGATGTTTAAATTCAAGACACCCCACAGAAAGACTAGGCCTATGCACCACTCACTACCCCTGGGCATAAAGTTTGAAAGCTAGGCAAAATGGTTGCAGACCTAAGAACACTGCCTGCATTCAAAATGGCCCCCTCCCTCCCAGCACATGGCCAGGGCCTGTAGCAGCACTCAAAGTCTAAATGGCCCCCACCCACATGGCCTGTCCCCATGAACACCCCACAAAATCGAAAAACACAGAAAAATCAGCACAATCCCATGCCATCCAGGCCCTCCATGATGTTTAAATTCAAGACACCCCACAGAAAGGCTAGGCACATGCACCACTCACTACCCCTGGTGAAAAGGCCACAACAACAGCCCAAAAAAACGAAAATCACAGAAAAATCAGCACAATCCCAAGCCATCCAGGCCCTCCATGATGTTTTTATTAAAGAGACCCCACAGAAAGATTCAGTCCACCCACCACTGAGTACCCCTGGGCAAAAGGCCCCAACAGCAGCCCAAAAATCGAAAATTACAAAATTGTAGTTGCAGCAACTGTAATGCCCCAAACAAACTTACTTGTGAAATTTCTAATCCAAAAGTGATCCAGAGAAAGTCAAAAAGGCCTCAAATCGAAATATCCAGCAGCATCCACAAAAAGTAATCCTTCCAGGTGAAGAATCCCAATAAAAGTGACCAGCACATGAAGAAAGCAGTGGGAGGAGCCTGCTGGACAGGACAGGAAGTTGGAGACTGTCGGGCACTTCCATCCTCCCACCCCCCCCCCCCCCAAAAATGGACTCCTTGCAAAAAAAAGTGCAGGCAAATGTCAACTTGAGGAGTTATTCTGATAAAAATCATCATTTTCAGAAGGTTTATGCTGCTTGCTGGTGGATTTCTTGTGCAGAATTGCAAATTTTGTATTTTCGCGAGTGCGAGATTGTTGCTGCCCGCCGCATTTACGGGTTCGCAATTGCGAACTCCCGCGATACATGATCACGGCGTACTCACGTTGCCAAACTCTCGCTGTGCAAGGTGGCGGGCGCGATGACGTAATCGCGGTCGCCAAACTCCCGCGGGATCTCGCAGCAAGATCCAAAATGGCGCAGCACTCGCAAAATATCGAGAAAAAGAACTCGGCAAAAGCTGAATGACTGTAAGTGAACGCCGCGCGCCGCAAAATTGTATCACCAAGAAAAAAAAATCCGCTGCGTGTGAATTTGCGGATTTTCGGTAAATTCACGAGCGTTCGCGGATTGCGAATTTACCGAAAATCCGCAAACTCCGCGAGCGGAACGGATTTTCCGCCCATGCTTAACTACTACACTTGATTACCTAGCACAGGGGGACATACTGTGCTTTCAGGAAACCTGGGCAAGGGCAACGACCGCCATTGGTGGCTTTTACGAACACTTTAAACTAGCGACCAAAAGGACAACCTTTGGTCGCCCGTCAGGGGGCCTTTCCATCTACGTAAGTCATGCATGTAAAATTTATACAACTGAACTAAAACTGGGGTCTCCTGACCTTCAAGCCATCACAATAGGTGGGTTGTTATCGGGTCAAAAATCCCATCCCCTTTTACTAATCAATTGTTATCTCAACCCAATTAAATATCAAACCTCCCAGGCCATGGAATCACTTATCACAACATTGGAAGACCTTTCAATAAACCGGGAGGCCCAAGATGTAATAATCGCGGGCGACTTTAATTTCAGAGGCCTGGGTCAAATCCTGGAGGCACCACCAAGCAAGAAGTCAGCCCCATTGATTGAATTTCTCGCAAATTTGAATCTGCACTCCACCCACAGAACACAAAAAAGACCCACCCAGAATGGACTGCTAATCCAACCTTTAGAAATGTCTCCACCATAGACTACATTTTCACCAACAAAGGACTGGCCCACAAACTTTGCAACTTCATAGTGGATGACAGAGATGAGAGCGACCACAGGCCCCTCCGCGCCACATTCAATCTGGCGCGGGAACAAATGGAATCACAAGCATTCATAGGAACCACCACGGGCGAAGAACATCATAAAGTCCTTAAAAGAATAAAATGGTCAACCAACCTCAGCCATAGACTGTCAGGTTATGTAGCCAGAAGGGAGGAAGAACCAAACCCAGTTCACACTGAGAACATCACACACCTCTGGGAAACACTGACCTCCGCCATATTGAAATGTCTGGGCAATAATCACCATCTAAGAAGCTGCCAATTCCATACTGGGTCTCGCCGCTCAAAATCGCAGTGCTTGATACAGAGTAAGCGTGCTCTTAACAATGCAATCAGGGCACAAAAGAAAGGCACTCATTTGCCAGGGAGGCACTCCATTGCCGCTTTGCAAACTGACTATAAAAAGAAAGTCTGGGAGCACAAAAGACTGCAGACCGAACAGAATTGGCTGACCGTGTTTTCCTTAATTAAAGGAAATGATAACAGCAAGCTTTGGCGCTTCATCAATAGTCTGACCCCCAGAGGCGTGCACAAGGAAAACAGTGTTGCAGGGAAAGTGTGGGAACAGTACGCCAAGGGGCTCTACACCTGTGAGCCAAACCGACCCACCCCCGGAAGCCTTGCATGGTCCAAGGTGGCGGCTGCAACTATCGAACCCGAAAGCTCCCAAACAGAAGGCCTAAGTTCGACCTGGCTCGGAAAGTTCACAGAGGTGGAGGTCCTAAAGTGCATCAAGGCCATTAAAAACAGAGGTGGAGGTCCTAAAGTGCATCAAGGCCATTAAAACCGATGGCGCTCCAGGCCCAAATGGGATTCTGGCCCAGGTCTTCAAAACTGCCTCTGCCTTTTTTTCATCCAGACTTACCCCTTTATTTAACCACTCTTTTGCCACCGCAATTCTGCCAACTTCTTGAAAATGTTCAATCCTATTCCCGGTTCACAAAAAGGGGGATCATACGAACCTGGCCAATTATAGGCTTATAGCTCTCCTCGACATAGTAGCAAAGATATACGCTCGCCTTCTTCTAAGGGATCTGGAGGATTGGGTGGACAAGAACGGCATTCTCCCGCCCACACAGACCGGCTTTAGGGCAAATAGCTCCATCCTCGATAACATCATAGACCTTTCCTACCTCGCGAAGAAGGCCAACACGAGGAATAAGCCGCCCCTATTCTGCTGTTTCATAGACTACTCTACAGCCTTTGATTGAGTGAACAGAGGTCGGCTTTGGATAAAACTTGATTCCTGGGGGCTACCCCAAGTCCTGCTAAAAGCCATAAAAGCGCTCTATGAGGGGACCTGGGTCAAGGTGAAATGAAGTCCTACAATAACAACTGCAAGAATCGACACCAATTCTGGCCTTAAGCAGGGGTGCGTCTTGGCCCCATGCTTTTTAACTTGTATACTGCGGACATGGGGACAGCCTTGAAAGATGCCAACTTAGCACCCCCAAGATTGGGGAAGCTCGTCTTGGGAACGCTCCAGTATGCAGACGACACAGTGGTCATGGATCACACCTGGGTGGGGCTCCAAAGAGCCCTAAACAGCCTTGCAACATATAATAAAGAAAATGACCTACGGGTCAATGTGAGCAAGACTAAGGTCGTCATCTTTGGCAAATACCCCCATAAAAAAGAAGCTTCATGGTCCCTGGGGGAGCACCGTATCATTACTGCCTCATCCTACAATTATCTGGGCACCTGGGTTTCCGAGAGTGCCACTGCAGTCAAACACCTGAAGGAGCTTGAACCAAAAACAGACAAAACCATACTGTCCCTAAGACGCTTAAGTCATCGCTTGGCCAGTCCCTCAGCCGAACCAATGCTGACAGTGCTCAGGGCAAAATTGATCCCCGCCATCTTGTATGGGCATATAGCTTACCCAGGTGCATTTGACAAAGTGGTCAATGCGGCCCAGGCAAAAGCCTACAAGATGGTGCTACAGGCCCCCAGATTTGCAAGGAACAATAGGCTAAGGCTAGAAATAGGCCTTAAGTGACCAGAGCTGGCACTACAGGGGGACCTGTTAAAATTCTATATTAGAGTACTGAAAGTGCCAGAAGACACCCTAAAGCACTTCCTAAAAACAATCTTTGGTGAAGAGGGCTCCCCATGGCACTCCAAGGTGGAACTAGCAATTGATGTACTGAAAATCGAGAGTAGAAGCCTGCGCCTGCACGAAATTCCATTTTCAGCCTGGGCCCAAGCCGTTAAGCGCCAAGTCCAGACCATCTCATTCGGGCTTGACCTTGCATCCCTTCGGCAAAACCCACTAACTCAGGCCCTGGACAAATCATATATTTCTAGTAAACCCCAAACATACCTGCAAGACCCAGTATCCACCCACGTGAGAAAGAAAATTCTGTATTTTCGCCTCTTGGCCCTCAGGATCGCAGACTTTAACCCTAATTGATGGCGCCGTAGCCTGTCGTCTATGCAATTATTGCAGAGAATCCTGGCTACACTTGCTGTGTTGCTGCACAAAGTTGGTCAACGACCGTCATCGTTTTCTGCGCCCGACCTTACGGTACTTAGGTTACAGTTCTTGCAGGGAGGCCTCGGACTGGTGCCTCTCTGTCTCCACGACCTGTCTGTTAGCCAGAGTCTGGAAATTCACACATCTGGTAAAAATGGCACTCGACTCCCACTTAACGGCCACTAATCCCAACGGTTCTGACAATGGGGTCTGTGCCCTACCGGTGGCCCTAATGATGTTAGCTCACAGTTAATTTAGGGAGTGCCTGCAAAGCAACTGGAATTCATCGCCCCCAGTCATCTAACCTGGGTTGGTTTAAGGGCCCAACGAGGAATCCATCTATTGTCAACCGGCTTTGGTGTATGAATTGATTCTATCAAACTTCTACGTGCCTCTCTTCATCTGTTGTGGAACAATGGAGTAACCAAGACTCTCCTCCTTTTAAAAGAACTCTGATCTGGACAACTAAGCAGTATTAACTGTCAGTATTTTAACCCAATGTGGTATTTAATTTTTATGCGTGGATGGGGCACGTCGGGGGAAGAGGGGATGCTCATCAATTTTTTACACTGTAAAGATTTTAAGTAATCGTGCAGTTCATCAATAAAGTAAAGTAGCCAAGCTGCCAGTCTGGTTACACCTTACTGTGGAAAAGACAACGAATCCCATTTAAAACAGAACCTTCACCAAGAAACCAACAAAGATACCACTGCATCGCAAGTCACCACCTCAGTTGGGGCAAATAACAATAAGTACGGTCATCTACAAGCTCATCTACAAGCTCCCGGATCAAAAGGAAACTTCAATCTTCCAAACCAGCATGACATAAACCTCCCAGTTGGAGATAATGGGGAAGTAAACGATGTTACCAATCTAGTACAAACAGTTGCCCGAACAGAACCAGAGGAAAAGGGTTTTTTCGCTTCTACTTTTCAAGTAACGTCAGAAACCGGAACACATAATTTAGCAGCTAAAGTCTGCCAAGATTCTCAAAGACTGATACTCGAAACCCCGGTTTCCTTAAATCAAGGCAAACTAAGCATAAGCATAGCGAATAAGGACATTAAACAATCAAATGAAGAAATGAGCAAGGACATAAGGAAAGACCTAAACGAGCCTGTTGAAGTTCACGACAACTAATTTTTACTCCTGAATATAAGACACAGGGCAGGCATGATACACTAAACAGGAGTAATATCTTGAAACTCATTGCCGAAATTAAAGAACTAAGCGACATAAAATCCACAGACTTGGAACAGGTACAATTTCTGAGAGAGTCAAAGGATATAAGTAATGAGCAAACATTGACCACTTGGAAAACCCCAGGGATTGTCCAATTAATACTAGGGTGCTCAGACCGGTTTCTATCATGGGGCATACAATTATCACAGCCCATTGCCCCGCGTTATCCGTTGCCATTAAAAAAACAAGATGGAACACGGTCTACCAGGTAAATTACTAACCTCACTCTCCAGAAACCAGTCTACTCAATCTTACACAATGCCAAAGGCAGAAGCAACCGAACTCTTACTCAGGGAGTAAAGAAAGAGGAAAAAATCAAGGAATCCCAACACTCAATGGATCATTGGAAGTGGCTTCCCAGTATGCTAAATGACAAGCGGAGGCACTGACCAAATAAAGACATGACGAGTCAAGATGTATACGGGGGAATACACAGAATATCATGGAATATTGCCGGTGCAAAAAGACAGTTGGAGGAAGGACAAGCATTGGATGAATGGGCAAATTGCGACATCATCGCCTTGCACGAAAGTGAAGAAACCTGGTTGCAAGAATAACTCGCATTGGTTTGTTTCACTCACTATACCTAGCTGCTGAAAAATCCAAAACCCATGGACGAGCCATTGGAGTCCTAGCAGTTTACGTGTCAACGGCCCTAAACATTAATTCAGAACAGCTCAATTCTTCCGACCCAAGCCTTCAATTAATTAAATTATCAGGACAAAAGGCAACCGACAACAAGACAACAATCCTGATTAATTATTACACGCAACCGAACTCAGAGGTCAAAAAGAAAAAAATGCAGCGCTGTGCAATATAATAACGGGACTTTGCTCCACTGAGCCCTCATGGAACATAATATTAACTGGTGATTTTAATTCCAACTTGATACACTCCCTTGAGGAAGACGAAATATTAACTGCAGACAACATGTACTGGAGCGTCCCACAGCAAACATGCAGTGTGACGAGAGCTCATAAGGATCCGCTTGGCTTACTTCTTGTGACAGAACTAGAATATCTAGGCATGCGTGTCCTGAACAGCAGGACCGATGAAGATCGTCCTCCGAAAAAAATTATTACGGTCCGCATTCTTGATCAACGCTGGATTTCACAATTGTAAGCCTACCACTAATTCTTTTAGTAGAAGCCTTCTATATTGAGTATACGCCCTTGAGTGGCCGTACGATGCAACACATTAAATTTAACCTCCGAACGGAAAGATTCCAACCATCACAAATACTGGAGGGTCACCTAAGTACAATCAATCAAAAGCGCATTAATTGGTCTGATGCAAATAAAACAGTCTGGTTTTCAATAATAGAGGCCATACTGAATGATGTGGGAGACGAGCCAATGAATAATATCCAGGCATGGAATCATTTTCTGGAGAAATTGATGTCAAAAATGAAACTACCGGGAAAACAGGCTAAAACATTTAGGCCCAACAGTAAACTACCAAAATCACTCCTAGAATTAAAGAGGAACTTGCGAAGAATTCAAAAGAAGCTACAGACGCATGATAAAGACGCGCAGCAATGGGACACTTTTTACGCGCAAAGACGTTTATACAAAAAGATGGGCTGGGAACATAAAAGGAGGTCTAACGAGAATTTTTGAACCAAATTGCTATTTAGCTCAAAGCTTCCGAACTCAAATACATTCTGGAAAATTGTAAATTAATTAACAAGACCTTGCAATGTACTGACCTCAAGCGTGCAGGAATCTGAATGGGTCGCCTTTCTCTCCTCTAAATTTAAAGCACACCGAGCAATAGCTACCAGGAACACACAGCTTTCATTGCAACGACAAATAAGGACAAAGGAGGAAGACTGCATCAGCCAATCTTCTATTACCAGCCAGTTCAAAATTCCAACTCCTGTTGCATCACATGGAGAAAAAAAATCAGCTCAGGAGATAATGAAAATAATCAAAAAAGGCAAAAGTAATGGGGCCCCTGGGCCAAACGGCATCCCGCAAGCTGCCTTTAAACATGCACCGGAATATTGGAGCCCATTGCTTGAGAAACTCTTTGAAGACATCCAAACTCACAACCTAGTGCCGGAAAGCTGGAACAGTTCCATCACAACGCCCATATACAAAGGCGGTGAGAGATCCAATCCTGCTAACTACAGATTAATTGTCTTGCAGGATGTCGAAGCTAAATACTTTGCCTTGCTTTTACTAATTGACCTGGTAAAGTGGTCAGGAGAGAGGGATTTGATCCCACTTAACCAAACAGGGTTCAGAGAAGGGATCAGAACTATATCAAACATTTTATCCATCTCTATGATTGCTGAAAAATGTAAGCGCACCAAACAGGACCTGAACTTGTGCTTCATTGACCTCCATACAAGCTAAGTGTCCAAGTAGGAATAATTCACAACATACATTTTGCTTCCAACAGTGTCATGGCAATGATCACTAAATTAAAGAAGGTAACCCAAGGGGTTTCAGCAACAACAAGTAGTATCAAAAATATATTTTAATTTTTTGCTTTTCAATTATAAAACTTTTTTTGTTTTACAGATTTTCACAAATCAAAAAAGTCCGGCAACATTCAACCACCAAAACCATATCTCATAAATCATATGGTGGCAAATAAACACCTTTACCACATAATGTGGACACACTGAAGGACCACATGCACGTTATTACATATGCAGCCTAATTCACAAATTGTAATTTCAAGTGAATTATACAGTATGGTTGTATAAAAGGTGTTAGGCGTCGACGTTTCGGTCCAGGAAGGCCATACAGATCCGGAGGACCATCTTCAGGACAAAAGAAGTTGCACAGGGGTATCTGTGTTTTAAATCGTGTTTATAAAGCCAACAAAAACGCCTCACAGGTCGTTATCTGGCAGCCGCCAAAAGCTCAAAAGACGCCGGCTCTCAAGAGTCCGTGTGTCTTCTCCGTGAGTGAACGCGGAAGACACACGGACTCTTGAGAGCCGGCGTCTTTTGAGCTTTTGGCGGCTGCCAGATAACGACCTGTGAGGCGTTTTTGTTGGCTTTATAAACACGATTTAAAACACAGATACCCCTGTGCAACTTCTTTTGTCCTGAAGATGGTCCTCCGGATCTGTATGGCCTTCCTGGACCGAAACGTCGACGCCTAACACCTTTTATACAACCATACTGTATAATTCACTTGAAATTACAATTTGTGAATTAGGCTGCATATGTAATAACGTGCATGTGGTCCTTCAGTGTGTCCACATTATGTGGTAAAGGTGTTTATTTGCCACCATATGATTTATGAGATATGGTTTTGGTGGTTGAATGTTGCCGGACTTTTTTGATTTGTGAAAAACTGTAAAACAAAAAAAGTTTTATAATTGAAAAGCAAAAAATTAAAATATATTTTTGATACTACTTGTTGTTGCTGAAACCCCTTGGGTTACCTTCTTTAATTTAGTGATCATTGCCATGACACTGTTGGAAGCAAAATTTATGTTGTGAATTATTCCTACTTGGACACTTAGCTTGTATGATTTACTTTACCCAGTCCCGGTGGGATTATTGGGTGGCTCTGTTCTAATATCATTGACCTCCAAGCAGCATTCGACAGCGTGGATCGGAACCTATTATGGGCAAAATTGAGAGCTTGGATGATTCCAGAGAGCATATTAAGGGGTCTGCTGCTATTTTACTCTGATACCTGGATGCAAGTAAGGCTAGGGGACGGGTCGCGATTATCGAGAAAAGTGCCCACAACATCTGGCTTAAAACAGAGATGTTTCCTGGCTCCTCATCTATTTAATCTATTCATTTCGGACCTCTCAGGAAAGTTAAACGGATGTAACGCCCACCCACCAAAACTAGGCGACTTACAATTGACACACCTGGCATATGCAGATGATATCGTCCTCATGAGTCAGACAAAGGTTGGCCTGTCAAGACTGTTATCGGTTCTATCAGCTTTTTTGTCTGCAAACCACTTGGTACTTAACTTCTCAAAATCTAAAACAATGTTAATCACCAATCGGCACATAACATCACACAATGTCTTACTAGAAGGACAACAGCTGGAAAGGGTAACAAGCTATAAATACTTGGGATACTACATCTATGACAGGCTCACCTTAAAGGCCCAGAAAACGTTTTTAACTCACAGATCAAGAGCACTATCATTTGCACTTAGCACTCTATCGAAAAAGCTGGATGGTCCTTCTTTTAAACCTTTACTTACGGTGATTGCCAACAAAGCTCTTCCAACCCTAGCCTATGCCAGCGTAGCGATGAACGGTAAGGACTCTGTTCTCCTAAACAGTTTAATTACCAAAATTTATAAACAGGTTCTACAACTGCCGAACTCAGCTTCACCAGCCCAAATTCACCTAGAGATTGGACTAAAGAATAAAAGCTTGGGACGGCTTTATTCATGCCTAAAGGAGTGGTATCGGATCAAAAAGAGAGCCGCGGATAACAATTTGAACAAATACCCATGGCAGGAACTAGAAACTCAAAAAAAATCAGAGGCAAATAAATATCTGACTAGTGCATTGGACATAACATGCACCACTAATCTTTGGGACAAAAACCTGCCATTTTCATCATTCAAACTGGTACTAAACAAGGCTGCAAAATGTCATTCTCTGATCATGGACAAAGACATTTTTTCACACCGCTCACACTCCTGGGTTTTGATTAATAGCTATAGATATCTAACCCCAGCGGCTTACTTGGACGCAACATACTCTGTCTTTATTAAAAGAAAGCTGATGGCACTGAGGTTCGGTAAATTCCCAACCTTGGCAGACGAACCAGCCTGGAAACATACAGAATCCGTCTCTTGCCGCCTGTGTGGGTATGCAAAAGAAGATCTTATTCACATAATATGTCTCTGTAAACAGCTGACAACGGAGCGAAGGCTCGTTCTAAGGAACATATTCCTGGTAAGGAATCTACGCACTTGCAGGACTGCAGTAATTGGATGCCTGGACGCAACCAACCAACGCACACCATGACCGAACAACCACCCCCCACCACCACCCTCCACGCCTGGACCCCGATCAGCACCGAAGACACCATCCGCACGATGAACTCCATCCACTCCGGATCACCGACCGACCCCTGCCCTCACCACGTCTTCAACAAGGCCGACGCTGTCATCGCACCCCACCTGCGAGACATCATCAACACATCCTTCGACACCGCCACCTTCCCTGAGAGCTGGAAACACGCCGAACTCAGCGCTCTACTCAAGAAACCAACAGCGGACCCCACCGACCTCAAGAATTACCGCCCCATCTCGCTCCTCCCGTTTCCAGCCAAAGTCATCGAGAAGACCGTCAACAAGCAGATGGCCGCCTTCCTCGAGACAAACGGATCCCTCGACCCCTCACAGTCCGGCTTCCGAGCCAATCACAGCACCGAGACCGCCCTCATCGCCGCCACCGATGACATCTGAGCCCTGATGGACAATGGAGAAACAGCGGCCCTCATCCTCCTAGACCTCTCCGCGGCATTCGACACGGTCTGCCACCGCACCCTAGTACGGCGCCTCAGCAACATCGGAATCCAGGACAAGGCGCTGGAATGGATCATCTCCTTCCTCGACGGAAGAACACAGAGAGTCCGCCTACCACCGTACAAGTCAGAGGCCTCCGAAGTCATCTGCGGCGTCCCTCAAGGATCATCTCTGAGCCCCACCCTCTTCAACGTCTACATGAGCCCAAACACAACCTCAGCATAATCTCCTACGCCGACGACACCCAGCTGATCCTCTCCCTGACCAACGACCCGCCGCCGCCAGAGCCAACCTGCACGAAGGGATGAAAGAGGTAGCCGAGTGGATGACAACCAGCCGCCTGAAACTGAACTCGGACAAGACGGAGGTCCTCATCCTGGGCTCCTCACCCTCCGCCTGGGACGACTCCTGGTGGCCTCCCGCCCTGGGCACCGCACCCAAACCGACAGACCATGCACGCAACCTGGGCTTCATCCTGGACTCCTCCCTCTCCATGACCAGGCAAGTCAACAACGTCTCCTCGGCGTGCTTCAACATCCTACGCATGCTACGGAAGATCTTCTGGTGGATCCCCACCGAGACCAGGAAGACCGTCACCCAGGCCCTCGTCACCAGCCGACTGGACTACGGCAACGCCCTCTACGCCGGTACCACCGCCAAGCTCCAGAAGAGACTCCAGTGGATCCAAAACGCCTCAGCCAGACTCATCCTCGACATCCCACGAACCAGCCACATCTCCGGACATCTGAGAGACCTTCACTGGCTCCCCGTCAGCAAGAGAATCACCTTCCGCCTCCTCACCCACGCACACAAAGCCCTACACGACCAAGGCCCGAGCTACCTCAACAGCCGAGTCAACTTCTACGCTCCCAAACGCCACCTCCGATCGGCCAACCACGCCCTCGCCGCCGTCCCCCGCATCCGAAGAGCGACTACAGGAGGAAGGTCCTTCTCCTACCTGGCCGCCAAGACCTGGAACTCCCTCCCGACCGACCTGCGCCTGACCCAAGACCACCTCTCCTTCAGGAAGAAGCTGAAGATCTGGCTGTTCGAGCAGTAGCGGCACCCCCCCCCCCCCCCCCCAGCGCCTTGAGACCCTACGGGTATGTAGCGCGCTTTATAAGTGTCACTGATTGATTGATTGAACGTCACCAACAAACAAACTGCAAGATTGTAAAGTTCTTGCTGACTTTTGAAAAACTTGTGAATGCAATGTAAATACTTAGTTCTTGTTTTATTCTTTTATTAATTACAGTTATTTGCCTAACTATAACTATTAGGTTTTAAATAGATGACTACACTCAATGATCAAAATTTCAATCTAAGGTTGAGATGGTAATGAAAATTTTGTTGCGGCTGACCTTACTAATTGATCATATTTTTAATCATGCTTGAGACCGATAATGCAAATTTTTGTTAAGGTTTTAATTACCTGAACAATAAAATTTAAATGACTGTAAATGTCTTCCTTTTTTTTTCGTCCTTATTCACTTTTATTCCTGTGTGTCTTTCTTTGTTTTGCAACTTTTACCACAACAAAACTCTCACAACAAGTCCATCAGCAGCACTGTCTTCATCTTATTTTCCTTATTGATTTGAAGGTGCCGCAGTCTGTATTCCTGAGGTTCACAAGTTCACAACTCAATCCTGCTCCTCTATCCTCCTCCTCCAGACTCCACCTATCCATTTCCCTCAAGGCAGATGGATGGATTACAAATAATAAAGAAACATTGTTTTCATAGACAAGTCCCCTCAAGTTGGACTGAAATTACTGACTGACTACATGCTTGCTGATGGCTGACAGAGTTACTTCTGAAATTGACAGGAGAGGCTGCCCTGTGGGCCCTCACTTTCCGAAGAAGATGCGGACAAAAAGTAGAACAGGTAATGAATAATTGAGAAGATGGCATGCAGTGGACAGCAATGGCTGTCTGGCTCTGATGAAACCAATTGCTGTTTGTTTTTTTTTGTGCATGAAATGAATCATATGTCTTGTCTTAGTTATTATTTAATCTTTTACATAGTATCATGTCTACTACTCTTTTTTTTACCTTATTTAATTCAAATTGTACTACAAATTCAGGGGCAACTATGTTGCATTTTACAATATGCAAAATGTCCTTGGAGTGGACTCACTTGCAAATATACCATGATGATTGATTAAATAATATATCTTTTTTCTTTAGAGTCACTGACTGGGATGGATGGATGGATCATCAGCGTCGGTTTGGAACTATGGCCAATTCGTAAGTGGCAAACAGGTAAACCAGTCTACAACAACTACTACAGCAGAACTACATGTCTATTCGTGGTATGTAGTGGTCGAGGGCGAGGCAGTGTACTGTTGTTGTTATGCCAGGCAGAGTCCACTCCAGACAGCAGTTCATGTAATATTGGGGCTATGTGGCTTGCTGCATACAATTAGATATGCTTTGTCTGTCTGACAAAGAGCCTAGGTATGCTACATCAGGTTGCTTCACTCAGTGGTGCCTGCCTTGACCGTCTGCATGGCACTGCCTCAAGCTTGGGCCAAACATCCGTTATGTGTGCGAAATTTGATGTTCTTCGGTTTTTCGCGAATCTCGCGAAATTACCAAAAAATCGCAAATTCTGGAGCGGAACGAATTTTTGGCCCGTGCTTGTGGCAGTGCCATGCAGACGGTCAAGGCAGGCACCACTGAGTGAGGCATCCTGATGTAGCATACCTAGGCTCTTTGACATAGACAGACAAAGCATATCTAGGGTTACGGGTTCAGTGCGATTTACTAGGGTTTTTGGGTTTAAGTTGGTAGGGTTCCCGCTGAGTCTAGGGCTCAGGGCCCAATGCAGGCACGTTCACAATGAAATTATGTTGGCAAGGTTTTAGGGGGGTTTGGAGTTCTTTGGTCCAGAATTGGCAGAATTTTGGCCTTTTCTGGTGTTTTGCGGGAGTGTGTGTTTGGGTGAAAACTAAGTGAAAATTAGTCGTAGACCTTTTTCTTCTTCTTCAAAGAGTGCAGTGGTTTGATTTAGTTCTGCCTTGCTGAGATTCTTGGGAATCGCTGGAACAAATGTCCAGGTAAGTTTCAAGAGGATCGAAGTAGTGGAAGTGCTGAAAAAAGCAATTTTTTGTGAACAGCGCAATTTGCCATGTTTTGAATATACCAGTATTGCATGTTTTTGGGGGGCTCTTTGGGCATGTTCTAGATTTGTGGGGGTGGGTCGGGTGGTCTTGGAGCACTGCTGGGAAGGTCTTATTTTGATTGCATTTGTTTTTAAGAAAATCCATGGTGAAAAAGGGTAGGTAGGGCCTAGCTGCAGTGCGCTTTTGGACTGAATTGAAGGTAGGCCCTACATTTTCTAAGTGTGAATTTTTGCATTTTTGCTTTTTGCCTGTTTGGGGGTGTTCTTCATTTTTGCGGGTGGGTTGAGGGGTATGGGGGAATTGCTAGTAAGGTCTAATAATGGGCACAAGTGGTTTGGAGAAAATCCATGGTGAAAAAGTTTTTCCGTTTTTTGCTCACTTGCCTGTTTTTGGGGGGCTGTTTGGGGGCTTCTAGGCTTTTGGGGTGGGTTTTGGGGTCTGGGAGCTCTGGTGGCACAGTCTAATTTTGATTGCATTTGTTTTTAAGAAAATCCATGGTGGAAAAGGGGAGTTAGGGCCTAGCTGCAGAGCGCGTTTGGACTGAATTGTAGGTAGTCCCTAAATATTGTGAGTGTGAGTTTTGCATTTTTGCTTTTTGCCTGTTTGGGGGTGTCCTTTTCTGCGGGTGGGTTGAGGGGTCTTGGGGCATTGCTGGGAAGGTCTAATATCGGGCACAAGTAGTTTTGAAAAAATCCATGGTGAAAAAGGGGGGTTAGGGCCTGGGGTTAGGGGTAGGGGGTAGGGTTAGGGTTCTAAAATCGCAGTTTACACTTTACACCTAGCTTGAGGGGAAAGATCTGCAAATTTCGCCCACACTTATTTATCCTTGAAAAGGAGAGTCAGAGTACGCACTTTCGAAATTATACTTGTATGTTTTGTAATAATGTCGACTCTGTAACTGAAATGGTTATTTTTGCACTACACAGCGTACCGTATATTGTTATCTCCGTGGTGTTTTAATATCACTTCCTGTTTTTCCATCAACAATTACAGGCCGGCTTTTACCCTGTGCAATGGCAAAAACGATGACCTCAGGCTTAGCCACCCACAATTCAGCATCCGCCAGGCAGGCAGTGGACAAGGTGTCTTCTGGTCCCCAACAATAATCGGCGGAGCGTCAGATGGAATGGAGGAGTACCGCGAAAACGAGGAATGGCTAGATGCATGCAACTTCCAAAATTCAACAGGACAACTACAACAACATACAGTTACAGTATCCATCTTCATTTCTACTTATCTTTTAAGTAATGTTATTGCTGTGAACTTCTGTGAGTGTGACTCTGTGCATTTGTTTGCTCTCTGCTTCAATTCATCCCTCCAGCCATTGTATTCTTTTTTCTTTGCTATTTTTTAAACTAATTTATTGTATTAAGTTGTTCTTCTCTCTGAGGGCGGATAGGCAAGTGAAATTGCTAAATTACTGCAGCCCTGCACTGTCACATTGATTCTTCATAGTTAGTACATTGTAGAAAGTACTACTTACTTTACAGTAACCTATCCATTTAGCAAACAACTTCATGCATGCAGTAGTGCATGCACTTCCTTTATGTCCCTTAAAAGATTTATGGATAGATTTCTATCCAAAGATTTGTTTATCTTCATTTGTTGTTTGTCCATGCTGTGTTTTTTTCCTATCTCCACAAAACTTTTCCCACAAACCCCATTCCCATCCAAGTTTCAAACCCTAACCCTCTTCCCCCGGGCTTTGTGGTTTTCATTGAGATGTGAGTAAATTACAACAATAATTCCACACACTTGCTGGGGAGGATAAGGTCAAAGCAACAGAAAATCTATTTCAAGGTTGGTGAAGGAATCCGAGGCGATATTCTTACTCTGCTTTTGACAGACCCAGGACTATTTGAAAATCAAATATGTTTTTTATGGGCGCCATCAACTGTATTGATCATCAAGAACATCCTCCTCCTACACGTGGTGAATGATTACGCTGCTGTGCCCTTCACCTTCAGTACTATTTCTTGTAGTAGCCAAAGCCTAACTCCACGCAACTAGTATACTTTGGAAACTTTAGCATTTGTTAGGCTAAGTTATGGCACTGTTCTTGTGTACTATGCTATCTAATTGTACTGTTGTAATGATCCACTCAGGCCACTCAAGGTTTCATTTTCTTTTTTTTCATATGCTGCTACTGCCACTGTGTACCACCACTACTACCACCGCAACGATACCATTTCATCTGCCCAGGATTGCCAACCTTCATCGCCAGTTGCCATGCAGCCAGCCCTGTGCCTAGCCCTAGGCCTATTCTCAAGCACGAATCACAGGTAAGATAAGCGTTTGGGGGGAGGAAGAATAATGGAGTAGGAGGACAGAGGAGAGACTGACGGTAGTACTACTAAAGAAGTAGGACAATTAAATTCACTAACTCTGTGAGTGGCACTTACTTTTGTAAACATTTGGGCGATTACTTAGACATTTTGAATCAAGCAGCCAGTTAAGTTTCAGGAAAACAAACGAACAGTTAACCCTCCAGCCTCCCCCGCAAAACAGTAAAAACGCGTATGCAATGTTTAAGTTGAAAGTAAATAATTATTTCAATCCATAACAAAACTAAACTTACCCGCATGAGCCGACCCACCCCCCTCCCTAACCCCAAAGAATGTCAGTGAAAAAGTCCCCAAAGTCCAAGAAAAAACCCAACTCCCAATTCCCACCCCCCCAAAAGTCTTTAAAAAAGGGGCAAGGGACAGTCTCTCCTCCTCTACTGCCGCCGTCGGTGTCCTTTGGCCTGGTGGGGCCCGTTGTTCCCCACGCAGGTTCTTCTTGAGCAGGCTCTTCATTCTCTCCATCTCCTGCTCAAGGTTGGACACCCTGAGGGTTAGGCGGTGGATGCAGGCCTTGCACCTGCTGTGGGGGGCAGCTGATTTTTTGACTTCTTGGCGGTGGCGGGTGGCTGCGGTACCATGACTCCGTACCGCTGGAGGCTTGCGCTGACTGGCTGACCCAGGGAGGATGCAGCTGTCCTGGTGGATGTTGTGGTGGACTGCAACTGCGTGTCCTCCTCCTCCTGGGACACCAGCCGCCGATATTCGGCGACAATCGCCTCCAGCTTCCTTTGCCGGGCCCGTCTAGCCAGCTACTTCCATGTCAGTTTGGAAGGAGCATCTATATGAAGAAAGAAAGACATACTGTAACCAATGCTCTTTAAGATTAACACAAAATAATTCAGTAGAAAGTTTGTCACAGTAGAACTAGCAACTTGCAAGCACAGTACATAACATTTGTGGCCTGTATCTATCTAACCTCCCACTTCGTCAGCCTCTGCTCTAACATTAGTGGGAGTTTCAGGAATCAATTCTACGAGCACTATATGGAATCACTACATTAGAGTCGACTATGTCAGTACACCAGTCTTATTCTTCTTCTTCTCCCTTGTTTAGCGAAATTGGTACGTAAACTTCTGGAAGCCGGCATAATGCCAGTGCAGTCAACTTGCACCCGAGAAAAACAGACGCAAGACATGATGACACAGACTTGCGTTACTGTACCATTCCAGTACATGCAGGTGGTGAAGCTCTTACTTTTCTATTACGGGTGACACTGAGAATACTCTGTTACAAGGGCTACTGCTTAATTAATTTAACTTTCACCCTACAGTGCCAATGACTACTAGAAAAGGAACATGATGAAGATAAACAATATGATTATCTATCCCTTCACAGGATATTTGCTTATATATGGGATGACTTTAGGTGCTTTGTTTTTTATTGAGTGAACACTGATAGGCCACACATGAATGACAGAGTTGTACTAAAATAATTAACAGAGGTAGTGAGTGGCCCCCGTAATCGCCGGATATATGCTGTGCTTGCAATACAAACTACTGCTACTGTTCATGGTAGTATTCTGAAAAATTACAACTTCTTTTCCTTGACTTTGCTACACTGGAACGGACGTACGGGTGCGGTGTTACATGCTCTTCAAAGTAACACTTACTTCATCCAGTGACCGTCTACTCTGTCTACATACGCATATGCTATCATATGCTATCTATGAGTCAGATAGTACCATGATCCAGGCATCCATCCATGCAAGTGGTTTGGAGAAAATCATGGTGAAAAAGTTTTTCAGTTTTTGCTCACGTGCCTGTTTTTGGGGGACTGCTAGGTTTTTGGGGGTGGGTTTTGGGTTCTGGGAGCACTGCTGGTACAGTCTAATTTTGATTGCATTTGTTTTTAAGAAAATCCATGGTGGAAAGGGGAGTTAGGGCCTAGCTGCAGAGCGCGTTTGAACTGAATTGAAGGATGACCCTAAATTTTCCACGTGTGAGTTTTTGGCATTTTTGCTTTTTGCCCGTTTGGGGGTGTTCTACTTTTTTGCGGGTGGGTTGAGGGGTCTGGGGGCATTGCTGGGAAGGTCTAATATCGGGCGCAAGTGGTTTGGAGAAAATCCATGGTGAAAAAGGGGGGTTAGGGCATAGGGTTAGGGTTACTGTTAGGGTTAGGGTTCTAAAATCTCAGTTTATACTTCACAACTAGCTTGAGGGGAAAGATCTGCAAATTTCGCCCACACTTATTTATCGTTCAAAAGGAGACTCAGAGTACGCACTTTCGAAATGATACTTGTATGTTTTGTAATACTGTTGACTCTGTAACTGAAATGGTTATTTTTGCACTACTCAGCGTACCTTATATTTTTTTCTCTGTGGTGTTTTAATATCACTTCCTGTTTTTCCATCAACAATTACAGGCCGGCTTTTACCCTGTGCAATGGCAAAAAGGATGACCTCAGGCTTACCCTCCCACAATTCAGCATCCGCCAGGCAGGCAATGGACAAGGTGTCTTCTGGTCCCCAACATTGATCGGCGGAGCGTCAAATGGAATGGAGGAGTACCGCGAAAACGAGGAATGGCTGGATGCATGCAACTTCCCAAATTCAACAGGACAACTACAACAACATACAGTTACAGTATCCATCTTCATTTCTACTTATCTTTTAAGTAATGTTATTGCAGTGAACTTCTGTGAGCGTGACTCTGCATTTGATTGGTCTCTGCTTCAATGCATCCCTCCAGCCATTGTATACTTTTTTCTTTGCTATTTTTTAAACTAATTTAATGTACTAAGTGGTTCTTCTCTCTGAGGGCAGATAGGCAAGTGAAATTGCGTAATTACTGCAGCCCTGTACTGTCACATTGTTTCTTCATAGTTAGTACATTGTAGAAAGTACTTCTTACTTTACAGTAACCTATCCATTTAGCAAACAACTTCATGCATGCAAAAGTGCATGCACTTCCTTTATGTCCCTTAATAGATTTATGGATAGCTTTGTATCCAAAGATTTGTTTATCTTCATTTGTTGTTTGTCCTTGCTGTGTTTTTTTCCTCTCTCCACAAAACTTTCCCCACCAACATCATTCCCATCCAAGTTTCAAACCCTAACCCTCTTCCCCCGGGCTGTGTGGTTTTCATTGAGGTGTGAGTAAATTACAACAATAATTCCACACACTTGCTGGGGAGGATACGGTCAAAGCAACAGAAAATCAATTTCAAGGCTGGTGAAGGAATCCGAGGAGATATTCTTACTCAGCGTTTTACAGACCCAGGACTATTTGAAAATCAAATCTGATTTTCATGGGCGCCATCAACTGTATTGATCATCAAGAACATCCTCCTCCTACACTTGGCGAATGATTACACTGCTGTGTCCTTCACCTTCAATACTATTTCTTGTAGTAGCCAAAGCCAAACTCCATGAAACTGGTATACTTTGGAAACTTTAGCATTTGTTAGGCTAAGTTATGGCACTGTTCTTGTGTACTATGCTATCTATCGTACTGTTGTAATGATCCGCTCAGGCCACTCAAGGTTTCATTTTCTTTTTTTTCATATGCTGCTACTGCCACTGTGTACCACCACTACTACCAACACAACGATACCATTTCATCCGCCCAGGATTGCCAAACGTCATCCCCTGTTGCCATGCGGCCAGCCCTGTGTCTAGCCCTAGGCCTATTCTCAAACACGAATCACAGGTAAGATAAGCGTTTTAGGGGATGAAGAATAATGGAGTAGGAGGAGAGAGGAGAGACTGACGGTAGTACTACTAAAGAAGTAGGACAATTGAATTCACTAACTCTGTGAGTGGCACTTACTTTTGTAAACATTTGGGCGATTACTTAGACAATTTGAATCTAGCAGCCAGTTAAGTTTCAGGAAAACAAACGAACGGTTAAGCCCCCAGCCTCCCCTGCAAAACAGTAAAAACGCATATGCAATGTTTAAGTTGAAAGTAAATAATTATTTCAATCCATAACAAAAATAAACTATCCCGCAAGACCCGACCCACCCCCCTCCCTAACCCCAAAGAATGTCCCTGAAAAAGTCCCCAAAGTCCAAGAAAAACCCAACTCCCAATTCCCACCCCCCAAAAGTCATTAAAAAAGGGGCAAGGGACAGTCTCTCCTCCTCTACTTCCACCGGCGGTGTCCTTTGGCCAGGTGGGCCCGTTGCTCCCCGTGTAGGTTCTTCTTGAGCAGGTTCTTCATTCTCTCCATCTCCTGCTCAAGGTTGGACACCCTGAGGGTTAGGCGGTGGATGCGGGCCTTGCACCTGCTGTGGGGGGCAGCTGATTTTTTGGCTGCTTGGCGGTGGTGGGTGGCTGCTGTACCACAGCTCCGTACCGCTGGAGGCTTGCGCTGACTGGCTGACCCAGGGAGGATGCAGCTGTCGCTGTGGATGTTGTGGTGGACTGCGACTGTGTGTCCTCCTCCTCCTGGGCCACCAGCCGCCGATATTCGGTGACAATCGCCTCCAGCTTCCTTTGCCGGGCCCGTCTAGCCAGCTCCTTCTGTGTCAGTTTGGAAGGAGCATCTATATGAAGAAAGAAAGACATACTGTAACCAATGCTCTTTAAGATTAACACAAAATAATTCAGCAGAAAGTTGTGACACAGTAGCAATAGCAACTTGCAAGCACAGTACATAATATTTGTGGTCTGCATCTGTCTAACCTCCCACTTCGTCGGCCTCTGCTCTGGGAGTTTCAGGAATCAATTCTACTAGCACTATATGGACTCACTACATTAGACTCAGACAGTACACCAGTCTTCTTCTTCTTCTTCTCCCTTGTTTAGCAAAATTGGTACGTAAACTTCTGGAAGCCGGCATAATGCCAGCACAGTCAACTTGCACCCGAGAAAAACAGACACAAGCCATGATGACACAGACTTGCGTTACTGTACCACTCTAGTACATGCAGGTGGTGAAGCTCTTACTTTTCTATTACGGGTGGCACTGGCCATACTCTGTTACAAGGGCAACTGTGATTGTGATTGTGAGAAGCATTTATATAGAGCATGGCTACCCAGAGGCATCCCAGCGCTTGATTAATTTAACTTTCACCCTGCAGTGCCAATGACTACTAGAAAAGGAAAATGAAGAAGGTAAATAATATGATTATCTATCCTTTCACAGGATATTTGCTTACATATGGGATGCTTTGTTTTTTATTGAGTGAACACTGATAGGCCACACATGAATGACAGAGTTGTAACAAAATGATTAACAGAGGTAGTGAGTGGCCCCCGTAATGGCAGGATATATGCTGTGCTTGCAAACTACTGTTACTAGTCATGGTAGTATTCTGATAAATTACATCTCCATTTGCTCGTCTTTGCTATACTGGAACAGACGTACGGGTGCGGTATTAAATGCTCTTCAAAGTAACACTTATTTCATCCAGTGACCCTCTACTCTGTCTACATACACCTATGCTATCTATGAGTAAGATAGTACCATGATTTAGGCATCCATCCATTCAAAGTAAATGTCAATCATTCTTCTTAATGTCTCAACTGGACAAAGCTTAGTTTTTCTCACTGAAAAACAATCTTTTTATTTTATTTTGGAAACTGCCAGTGGTGCTTGACTTGCATTTGAATTTGAACCAAAGGATATATTGCGCACACATACAGTTTCTGTTTCACCCATTAGGCAGTCCTCTTCGCTTTCTCCTTCCACCCATCCTTGCTTCAGCCTTCAACCGGCGATGCATCATATTCCCAGCCACCTCGGGCAGCATTCAAAAACACGTATCATTCTTTGTCAGTCAGTACTTTAACTCGCTCGTCCTTCCTTACACCCTTCTTTCCCTTTTCGTTCATCCCATCCATCAACTTCATCTCTGATCTGACTTGGCGTCTCGATAAAACTTTCACAGCTGAGTTGAAGTCAAATTTAGAGGAGGCCATTGGTTACTCGTCAACTCCTGCCGCTAATGCTATTGCTCATGCAAAGTCAAGGGCGAATGTCTTCTACCTGGTTGACAAAAACTTACTTCTAAATTTGTAATACTTCTGAACAGTAAAGTGTACTTGTACTGTACAACATATACACCCATGCAGAGAGCACACTCTGCAGTCTGCAATCTCAATAAGTAAGGAATATAATAGCTTACGACTGCCCACCACTACCGTGGCATCCCCCACAGCAGTTCCCGATGGCTCTTCCACTGCCTCCGCCCCAGGAGTGCCCACCTCCGCGCTGGCCCCGGCAATGGTGGATGACTGTGCCGATGTTCCACCTGGAAAATAAATTTCATATTCTTAGATGCCATATACACCACTCCATATTTTTTCTAGGAATGAAAAAATGTTACTAGTACTACATAAACAAATGTAATATTTTGTGACTCTCTAGTCTCGAAACTACAAATTTCCTTTTCTTCAGGGAAGGTTTTTTTTTATTTATGCTTAGCCGTAACATGTCTTGCTACACTTTTTGGCACAACTGATTAATGCTTGCTTTTTAACACGTACCATTTTTCTCATAACAGATAGAAGCTTCCCTTCTAAGAACAAGAGCAAGATCAGATCATCATCACTTGGAGTCAGCAACGATTCATCCCCACATGGAAGACTTGAAGTTCCAACCAGGTGAGGGCTCTCCCTCAATTAATGTGTGAAATCTGCCACTTTTCAGTTTTGAATCCTTCACTGTTTATCTTATATGATGAAGTTGATTTTAATAAATGTTTTTACTTTTAATAACGCTTTAAAACTTACATAGACTCTGTGGTTTTTGGTCATGAGTGAGTGAGCGAAAGGGTTTGAATTTGCAAGCATGTGTCCGTGGCTCAGAGAGGTCGGGACTCTGACTCCGTAGTCTTATGTCCTGGGTTGTATAATCATTTGGGATCAATCATTGCTGCATTCGGGAGCTAAAATAATGACTCTGACACACTAGCTAGTCAGTAAGGAGATTAGGGGTTCAACTTCTGTTATGACTGAGGTATTTGGAAAGTCTAACTGCGCCTATTATAATTTATAACCAATGCCCCATTTCTTGTCCATAGTTCTGTTTGTGTAGAATAGTCCCTGTAACAGTAGTAGTATAGATTGTCCTCCTATCCAATCAAAAAGTAAACTAATATCTTATTCTTTGTGGCCATTGACATTTTATTGTTGGGAATTGTCAAAAGATAAAAATTTAGAAGACTTCAATAGACAGTAAGGACAACCAAGAGGACTGCACTTAGTGCATAGAGCTATTGCTGAATAGAATAGGAGTTTTGTTTAACACCTTTTGCCAACTGTGCAAGCTTATTTAGCTACACAGACAGACTTTTAATAATCTAGTAGTACCACAGGGAGTCATACTAGAGGCAGGATAAGAATTTAGAAACAGTCTACAAGAAGATCAAAGACGATTTATGAAAAAATAGAATGAGGAACGTTTGGAAAAAAACAGGTGCTGTAAAAGATAGAAAAGTATAATTATTAATATTAACAGGAAAACTTACTGGGGCCAGCAGAGGAGCCCTCGCCGGACCGATCCTGGCCTTCCTGCTGTTGTCCCTGCTCCGCCGCCGCCGCTACCTCCTCCTGTGTCCCCTTGCCCCTGGGGGAAACTGATGTACAACATGAAAGAAAGACACAAACATGGATGATTGTTGTCAACCACATCAAACATTTCATAAAAACAATAACAAATTATTTTGGGGAAATAGACAACAATTGCACAAAATTTATTGACCTATCTGATGTGGTCTAATAGAATATGGCTGGATTCGTGGACCGTCAACTTGGAAAGTTATGTTACTCACTAAACCAACTACAAAAAGGTTCTACTAGGACTGGCAGGCAGCACTCCGCAGCACGCAAAGTGACAGGCACAGTCTGTCATGATCACCACCACTATCTCTTCTGAGTGGCAGGAGGACAAAGGAAGGACTGGACTTGAGTCTCTAATGTCTAGCATTATGCAGTTCTGTAAAGTATACTGATACATAATCATCACCCTGGCCAAATGAACACAAAATTGAAAACAAGTATGCAGCACCGCCAGTGAGCAGGCCAGCACCTGCATCACAGAAGCTTTTGAAACGTAATTTACTTGCAATGTAATTGGCAGCATTCTTGCTCTTTGGAAAAAACAAACGTTTGCAATATGATAACATAGAGCAGGAGAAAACAGAGTAGTGATTCAATAGCTACTGCAACGCACCAAGCCAAGGGATCTCGACGCCTACAGGTGAAGCAGGTCGTGCTCCCGGTCTAGGACGTCGGACCACCGGTGCGTCGCCTGGCTGTAGGTGCGCCGGACCCCAGACTCACAATACATGGCCCGGCACACCTTCCCCCATAACTGGCGTCACTCCCGGAGCCCTACCCGGCACGGAGCCTGCCGCCTGCCGCGACGGTTTTGGGGAGGTGGCGCTGAACGAAGAACATCAGTGTGGCCACCTCCACCGTGCTGAAAATCTCCCGGGCTGTAATTGCTTCCCCCCTTAAGCACCCGCATGGGAGCCGGGTACGGGTGTGGGACCCATCCCCTTGCTCTTCCCGGCTCCCTTTGCCATGGTCCTGGACAGCTGCAAAAAAAAAGAAATAGGAAAGAATAGGGAAAAAGTAAGGAAAAGAAAAGAGTTAAAAAGTAAGCTTAAAAGTAACCAAAAGTAGAAAAAAACACAAAATATAGATGTAGAAAAAGACAGGGATAGATAATGAGTAAAAAAGATAAAAAAAGTTCAAAGAAACAAAGGATTGCAAAGATTAGGAGAGGATTGGAAAAGCATGCTCGGATCCAAATCAAAGAATGAAAAACAAGATGGCCGCGCCCCTTGAGGACCGCGTGGGTAAGTTCGAGCGATATTTCCCCCGCGAGCACGCAAAAACGCACGCGAACACATAATCGCGCCCCATGCACAACGCGAGCATGCAAATAGTGGAAATGAAAATACGCAACGCGAACAAGATGGCTGCGCCCATGTACGACCGCATGGGTTACTTTGCGGTCGATGCGCTGCATGCGGCCTGCGAACATGCAAAAAGCCCCGCGAGCACGCAAAAAAAATTCTCAAATTCGCCGATTTTGCAGATCGCGAATTCGCGCATATCGCCCATACTTACAAATTACCCACTGCCTTCAGCTGGGGAAGTAGTTACAACAAAAGGCTCAATAAAGGGCCTTGCCTTTGAATCAGAATATGAAATTGAACAATAATTGATAACCCCATTCAAGAAAGGCAGCAAGTGCACAAATTTCCCACTGCCTTTGGCCGGAGTAGTAGCTACAACAAAAAGGCTCGATAAAGGGCCTTGACTTTAAAACAGAATATGAAATTTAAGAATAATTGATAAACACAGCCAAAAAAGGCAGCAAGTAGGTGTGTGTATGTGTGATGATGTGTTGTTCGAGTGGAAGATGAAAAAGTTGAAAAATAAGAAAGGCTGCAAGTGTGCAAATTACCCAGTGCCTTTAGCCGGGGAAGTAGTTACAACAAAAAGGCTTGATAAAGGGTCTTGACTTTGAATCAGAATATGAAATTTAAGAATAATTGATAACCCAGCCAAGAAACGCAGCAAGTGTGCAAACTTCCCACTGCCTTCGGTCGGGTTAGTTGTTACAACAAAAAGGCTCGATAATGGGCCTGCACTTTGAATAGGAATATGAAATTGAAAAATAATTAATAACCTCAGCCAAAAAAGGCAGCAAGTAGGTGTGTGTATCTGTGGATGATGTGTTGATTGAGTGGAAGATGAATAAGGTAAAAAATAAGAAAGGCTGGAGACATGCAAACTACCCACTGCCTTGTCAGTGAAGTGGATATTTGGATTTCCAGCTCATTACACAGATAGGGTGTCGGATTCCTCAGTGGGAGCCTGAGAAACGGGTACCATTCTAAGGAGGCAAGCAAGTGCACAAATTACACACAGTGCGGTAGAAAGGATGCAAGAAAGAACGCAAGTGTGCAAATTACTCACTGCCATTTATGGGTAGTAGCTACAACAAAAAGGCTCGATAAAGGGCCTTGACTTTGAATCAGAATATGAAATTGAAGAATAATTGATAACCCCAGCCAAAAAAGGCTGCAACAGGGATGTGGAATTCCTATAGCCCGACGCCCTGGACATATTGTTTGGGGTCAAGTGTAACAAGTTTTAATGTGCATTTTGTCCTTGGTACAAGCAGGCCCAACCCCCTGCAGCACAAACCCTTTGGCTACCAGTTTACAGTAGCACATTAAGGATCAGGGAAGGGCACTGCCTGCACTTACTTTAATATTTGTGTGCATATGTTGATGCTGTTATGTTATGTTATGTTATGTTATGTTAAATCTATTTATTGAGCGCGCTAACACCATTAGGTTTCTTGGCGCTATACTGAGGGAGCAGGGAGGAGAGACAGAAAGAAAACCAGACTAAGAAAGAACAGCTAGTGATAAGCTACAGTGAACAGGTACGTTTTGAGGGCAGATCTGAACGTGGGGTAGGGGGAGGATAACCTAAGAGAGAGAGGTAGGGAGTTCCAAAAAGAAGGGGCTAAAAAAGAAAACCTAAGGCCACCGTGTTTTTTCCGTTTGAATCTAGGGACGGAAAGTAAAGCCAGTTGGGATGACCGAAGGGTGCGAGAAGGGACATAGGGATGGAGCAAAGAAGAAATGAAGGAGGGGCCATGACCAGTGAGGGATTTAAAGATGATGCAACCAAGCTTAAATTTACAGCGGGCAGAGACCGGGAGCCAATGGAGGCTCTTAAGGAGAGGTTGAACGTGCTGATCCAGCCAATGGAGGCTCTTAAGGAGAGGTTGAACGTGCTGATCCCTGGGTTGATGGTAAATCAAGCGAGCAGCTTGATTTTGGATCAGCTGGAGTCTCCTGAGTTGGTATGCAGGAATGCCTACGTATAGTGCATTTGCGTAGTCAAGCCTAGACATGACTAACGCAAGCAGGGCCAGAATAAGAGCATCAGTGGTCAGTAGGCGGGAGATTTTGCGTATTTTCCTGAGCTGGAAATGGCTAGAGGAAACTACAGCGCTGATCTGGGGTGTCATAGATAGATCGTTGCTTATGACAACTCCCAGACTTTTAGCTGAGTTGACGGGGCAAGGGGGATTGCCAAGACTGGCAGGCCAAAAGGAAGAGTGCCAGGGATTGGAGGGCCCCCCGACAAGGACCAGCTCAGTCTTGTCGGGGTTGAGTTTCAGATGGTTTGTGCCCATCCAATCACGGAAGAAGCAGAGGGTATTTTGAAAAGTGGAGATGGATTGGTCACTGGAGTCAATGGTGAAAACCAGTTGGATGTCATCCGCGTAGTTGAACGCGGAGACATTGAATCGACGGAGGGAACGAATTAACGGGGCCAGGTACAAATTAAAAAGGAGAAGGGATAAGGAGGAACCCTGCGGGACACCACAGGTCAGTTCGACTTGAGGGGCGGAGAACTGGGACAACCTGACAGCTTGATGGCGATGGGTCAGGAAAGAGCGCACCCAATCCAAAGCAGTGCCCTGGATGCCAGCCTCTCCGACACGGTCGACCAAAATGTCATGGTCGACCGTGTCAAAGGCGGCCGACAAGTCCAGAAGAACCAGGGCCTGGCAGGTGTTAGCGTCGGCGCCCCTGCGTAGTTCGTCCATCACAGAGAGGATGACTGCTTCTGTGGAATGCGCAGGTCTGAACCCAGCCTGCTGGGGATCCAAAACACCAGAGTCCTCTATAAAAGAAGTAAGGGTCTGAGTGACGTGGGACTCCAGGACTTTGCTGTTCAAACTTGTATTCATGGTTCATTAATTGAGAGCCTTTATTATTAGGCTGAGCGCTTTCAGTAAATTTAAGTTCTGACTGCACTACAGACAGTAGTTCCAGTATAAAAATGTGGACACACCGTTTCAAAGATTAGCAATATGAGGCTATGAATAATGCTCCCAGAATGCTCTCTGATTAGATGCAAATATTTGCAAAAGCTTGAAGAGCAAGATTAATTATTCTTTGTTTTCACTATAAAATATTTTCTTCCCTCTCTCTTATTTGAATCAGGTGAAAAATAGGGAAGGCGGCAAGTGTGCAAATTACCCACTGACTTCAGCCGGGGAAGTAGTTACAACAAAAAGGCTTTATAAAGGGCCTTGACTTTGAATCAGAATATGAAATTGAACAATAATTGATAACCCCAGCCAAGAAAGGCAGCAAGTGCACAAATTTCCCACTGCCTTCGGCCGGAGTAGTAGCTACAACAAAAAGGCTTGATAAAGGGTCTTGACTTTGAATCAGAATATGAAATTGAAAAATAATTGGTAACCCCAGCCAAGAAAGGCGGCAAGTGTGCAAATGTCCTACTGCCTTCGGCCGGGGTAGTTTTTACAACAAAAAGGCTCGATAAAGGGCCAGCACTTTGAATAGGAATATGAAATTGAAGAATAATTGATAATCCCAGCCAAAAAAGGCAGCAAGTAGCTGTGTGTATGTGTGGATGATGTGTTGATTGAGTGGAAGATGAATAAGGTAAAAAATAAGAAAGGATGGAGACATACAAACTACCCATTGCCTTGTCAGTGAAGCGGATCTTTGGATTTCCAGCTCATTACACAGATAGGGCGTTGGATTCCGCAGTGGGAACCTGAGAAATGGGTTCCATTGCACAAAGTATACACACTGCGGTAGAAAGGACGTAAGAAAGGACGCAAGTGTGCAAATTACCCACTGCCATTCACGGGTAGTAGTTATCAAGAAGGCTCAATAAACGGCCTGCACTTTGAATTTGAATTACAAGAAGAATAATTGATAATCCCAGCTAAGAAAGGCAGCAAGTGCACAAATGTTCCACTGCCTTCAGCCAGGGTAGTAGCTACAACACAAAGGCTTGATAAAGGGCCTTGACTTTGAATCAGAATATGAAATTGAAGAATAATTGATAACACCAGCCAAGAAAGGCAGCAAGTGTGCAAATTTCTCACTGCCTTCTGCCGGCGTAGTCGTTACAGCCAAAAGGCTTGCTAAAGTGCCAGCACTTTGAATCAGAATATGAAATTGAAGAATAATTGATAACACCAGCCAAGAAAGGCAGCAAGTGTGCAAATTTCTCACTGCCTTCTGCCGGCGTAGTCGTTACAGCCAAAAGGCTTGCTAAAGTGCCAGCACTTTGAATAGGAATATGAAATAGAAGAATAGTTGATAACCACAGCCAAGAAAGTCAGCAAGTAGGTGTAGGTACATGTGGATGATGTGTTGATTGAGTGGAAGATGAATAAGGTGAAAAATAAGAAAGGCTGTAAGTGTGCAAATTACCCACTGCCTTCAGCCGGGGAAGTAGTTACAACAAAAATGCTTGATAAAGGGCCTTGACTTTGAATCAGAATATGAAATTGAACAATAATTGATAACCCCAGCCAAGAAAGGCAGCAAGTGTGGAAATTTCCCACTGCCTTTGGCCGGGGTAGTAGCTACAACAAAAAGGTTAGATTAAGGGCCTTGACTTTGAATCAGAAAATGAAATTCAAGAATAGTTGATAACTCTAGCCATGAAAGGCAGCAAGTGTGCACATTTCCCACTGTCTTCGGCCGGGGTAGTAGCAACAACAAAAAGGCTCGGTAAAGGGCATTGACTTTGAATATGAATATGAAATTGAAGAATAATTGATAACCCCAGCCAAGAAAGGCAGCAAGTGAGCAACTTTATTACTGCCTTCGGCCAGGGTAGAAAACACAACAAAAAGGCTCGATAAAGGGCCTGCACTTTGAATAGGCATATGAAATAGAAGAATAGTTGATAACCACAACCAAGATAGGCAGCAAGTAGGTGTGTGTACGTGTGGATGATGTGTTGATTGAGTGGAAGATGAATAAGGTGAAAAATAAGAAAGGCTGCAAGTGTGCAAATTACCCAGTGGCTTCAGCTGGGGAAGTATTTACAACAAAAAGGCTCGATAAAGGGCCTTGACTTTGAATCAGAATATGAAATTGAAGCATGATTGATAACCCCAGCCAGAAAAGGCAGCAAGTAGGTGTGTGTATGTGTGGATGATGTATTGATTGAGTGGAAGATGAATAAGGTGAAAAATAGGAAAGGCTGCAAGTGTGCAAATTACCCAGTGCCTTCAGCCGGGGAAGTAGTTACAACAAAAATGCTCGAGAAATGGCCTTGACGTTGAATCAGAATATAATTGATAACACCAGCCAGGAAAGGCAGCAAGTGCGCAAATGTCCCATTGCCTTCGGCTGGGGTAGTAGCTACAACAAAAAGGCTCAATAAAGGGACTTGACTTTGAATAAGAATATGAAATTGAAGAATAATTGATAACCCCAGCCAAAAAAGGCATCAAGTAGGTGTGTGTATGTGTGGATGATGTGTTGATTGAGTGGAAGATGACTAAGGTGAAAAATAAGAAAGGCTGCAGACGCGCCAACTACCCAGTTTCTTGTAAGGGAAGTGGGTGTTTGGTTTTCCAGTCCATTACACCGACAGGGTGTTGGATCCACAGTGGGTGCCTGAGAAACAGGTACCACATCTAAGGAGGAAAGCAAGTGCACAAAGTACACACAATGTGCAGTAGAAAGGATGCAAGAAAGGACGCAAGTGTGCAAATTACCCACTGCCATTCACGGGTAGTAGTTACCAAGAAGGCTCAATAAAGGGCCTGCACTTTGAATTTGAATTACAAGAAGAATAATTGATAACCCCAGCGAAGAAAGGCAGCAAGTGTGCAAATTTCCCACTGCCTTTGGCCGGGGTAGTAGCTACAACAAAAAGGCTTGATAAAGGGCCTTGTCTTTGAATCAGAATATGAAATAAAACAATAGTTGATAACCACATCCAAGAAAGGCAGCAAGTAGGTGTGTGTACATGTGGATGATGTGTTGATTGAGTGGAAGATGAATAAGGTGAAAAATAAGAAAGGCTGCAAGTATGCAAATTACCCACTGCCTTCAGCCGGGGAAGTAGTTACAACAAAAAAGGCTTGATAAAGGGCCTTGACTTTGAATGAGAATATGAAATTGAACAATAATTGATAACCCCAGCCACGAAAGGCAGCAAGTGTGCAAATTTCCCACTACCTTCGGCCGGGGTAGTTGTTACAACAAAAACGCTCGATAAAGGGCCTGCACTTTGAATCGGAAGATGAAATAGAAGAATAGTTGATAACTACAGCCAAGAAAGGCAGGAAGTAGGTGAGTGTATGTGTGGATGATGTGTTGATTGAGTGAAGGATGAATAAGGTGAAAAATAAGAAAGGTTGCAAGTGTGCAAATTACCCAGTGCCTTCAGCAGTGGAAGTAGTTACAACAAAAAAGGCTCAATAAAGGGCCTTGACGTTGAATCAGAATATGAAAGTGAACAATAATTGATAACCCCAGCCAAGAAAGGCAGCAAGTGTGCAAATTTCTTGGTGTTTTGGCTGGAGTAGTTGTATCAACAAAAAGGCTCAATAAATGTCTATTGACTAATGTCGAGGACAGCGATGCTCCTGCATCCTGCGTTTTATCAGGTGGATAGACTGTTCCCCATAACACAAAAGTTAATCGCAATAAATGCATAGAACTTTAATTTCACCAAAATCAGGATCAATATGTGGGTGTGGACTGCTATCTGAAGATGCTGCTGCAGCAGTTGATGTGCTTGGTGCAGCAGCAGGTGTATTTTCCTGCAACCTCCGTGTTGCAGCTCGAGGAAAGTTGTTGGGGTGCAAGTTCTTGACGTGTTGCACCATATTCGCTGTGCCAAAGGAGTATTTTCTGGATGGATCGCCCCTTGAA